>NC_072731.1:83874473-83985042 GCF_026930045.1 Uloborus diversus | reverse complement strand
GCTTTATCCCACTTTTTTTAATGTCTCTCAACGATTTTGAATGAAATTGTTGGCGTAGAATATACGTATTTGATATTTTAAACATTTTTTGAACTTGAAACGCTATCTTTTTTTGCATATTAAGAGGGAATAAGATGCTTTTTAGAAACTTTCCATACTTTTCATCTAGAGTTTCATACATAAATATTTTACTAAGTTGTATTCATAATTATTTCCTTACTTGTAGTAGCATTCTGTTGGAAATAGGAGCAATGAATCATGTTAAGGTTTATTTTTTAAGTGATTATTTCTATTGAATAAACTGAATAATTTCTGGAACAGATTGCTTTCAAGAATATATTCTTTTGACGTTGGGCCATTTCATAGTATTTTGTCCAAATGTAGTTTGCAACATGATGCTTACAACATGATTTTTGCCATAACTATTTAATTTACTGTTTGATTAGCACAAAATTTTACTTTGAGTCAGTCGTACCAACACACCAACTCAAAATAAAACAGTGTTAATCAAACAGTAAAATAGAAGCAGGGCTAAAAAAATCTTTGAAATTTTACATTCCCTGCTGGTCATGTTGTCTTAAGAGTGAATGCCCGAATAAAATGTTTATATCCCTAGTTTTTTTATTGTAGAATTATAAAAATATAGGAATTTGTTGTGTATAGCATTAATAAGACAAAAAATTAATTTACCAGCTTTATATTTGAATCAAGAATTATTCTACTATAAAACATTTAAAAAAAAAGGTTAAATAAATAGTACAGTATAATAAGTTGTCAGTAAAATTACCAATACTTAATCAAAAAATTATAATAATCACTTGCACAGCTGGACATGTAGGGGGAAAAAGATTCAATGGCCGATCGGAATTTTTACATGCTCGAGGCATGTCAGGCAACATAATTTTCGAGCCCTGGTAGATAGGTATGTCAAAAAAAGTGTCATGTTATGGACCCTACATTTGGACGAAATACTATGAAAGGGTCATTTCATGTCAAATCAACCAATCACTCAAAATGACTATCTCAGATTTTCATGAAACTTTCAGGGATTATACTGTTTGACATTCTAAATTCAGATCTACTTCTTTAAAAAAAAACTATCTTTTTTGGTTAATGAGTTAATATTTTAAATGTGTAAAAACTCGAGTTTTTTCACTCATCTATTGTGGTTAAAAATGCTACAATTTTTGTTCTATGGGGTCAATACAGTTGGTTAACAGCTCATTTTAAAGAGAATTGCATGAGCTTCAATTTGACATGCAACTTGCATATTTCTCTTGAATTTTTAATATTTTTTTAAATTTTAAAATTTAAAAAGTAAATTTTTTTAAAGTTAGTGTCCTTTAAAAATTTTGAAAAAAATATATGTTTTTTAATATGTTTTAATAAATACATCCTAAAAATTTCAGAGTGGGGACATGATGGGATCAGCAGTTATAGCAAATAATGCGATGACACTTTTTTTGTAAAATATATATATATATATATATATATATATTGTTTTTTCATTAGACATTTTTTTAGATTATTTTCTTTTACTTTTTTAAAATCATATTTTTTTAAATTAATCTCTTACTTTTTAAAATTACCTTTATTTTAAATTTTCTTTAAAATTATTTTTAAATTTCATTTTTAACTAAGCATTTTCTAATTGGCGACATTTTATTTAAAAATTATGATATTAATTAAAATATAATTAAAAATTGAAAATGAAATGCATTAAAACCATTTAAAGAACAGGCAGATCATGCAGCAGCTTGTTTACACACATGTTGAAACACTCCCTGACATGTTCAAACAGGTGTGTGATGCATTAAGTCCAATAATTGAAGGAAGCTGTTCATTCTTATTCTGGCTTTCAAATAGTCAAGTAGTTTGATGTATTGATAATTGTGCTTTTTTAAATTTTGCTTAATTGTTTGTTTTTCAATAGATGTTCTCATATTTTAATAGTTATAAAAGTTGATTATTTAAAAATATTTTTGTGCAAATTTTCAAGAGTGCTTATTGGAATTTAATAATGACATTTTAACCAAGCGTTAAAGAAAAAAAAAACATGACTTAAGCAGGGACTTCAAAAATTATTTTTTTGTAGTGCTGCAATCCATTTAAGAAGCCTGGACATGACTATTACAAGAAAAATTTAAGAACTGTGAGTAATAATGTATCAAAGTTTAGCCATTTTGGATCGGCTTTTTCATTGTTGCGCAGCTAGCGTTACCACAGCAAAGTTTCGGATTTCGCCAAATTTACCGAAAAAAGTATATTATTTAATAAACAATTCACGTGCCGCTAATAATTGCCGACAGTGAACAATCACCAAACGCGATAACTCTTCAGAAAAGATAATATCTCAAACACGCGCTCCGATCTGAAATGGCTGATCTTAAGCTGATGTGTTGGCTCGTATATATAGGGGCATTAGGAAAACCTAAAGCACCGATCCGGTCTCACACAGTCGTATTTCAACTACGACGACAGAATACACATTTTGCGTGAACCTTCTAGTACTTTACTTTAAAATATATCTCAGGACCTAAAACCGTTGCTTTCAAGAAATGAAGGCTTTACTCTCTCTCTACATTTTATCTATTCTCAATTGACATATCACAGTAGGAAATTTCATTACAAAAAGCAGAGCTGGCTTTCTTATTGTCCTTTGGCAAAAGTTAAATATTTATTTCAGTTCTCGCTCAACAATAGGTTAAAACAAATATTAATCATTTGGGAGCTATAACCATCCAATGTTTAAATTAATTAACAAAATCTTTTCCGATTCGATCCTTCTTGCTTCGAAACCATGCTTGCCACAACTTAATTATACACAAAAATTTTGATCAAATCGGTCCATCCGTTTAAAAGCCTTAAGGTGACAAACGTCCGCACAGAAGACTTTTATGTATTAAGATTAACAGCTTAAAACGATTTAAACACTGCATTTTATTTTATATGCAATGGTTTTCAAGTAGGGCAAAAATAGGAAACCGTTATCATTGGTAACTTAAATCAAGGGAAATTTGAGTTTAATCAGGGAAAAGTCGGGAACTTTTTTTCACAGTTCCTGTCTCCACCCTGTCTTACATTTCCTATCAGGTTTCAAGTGTTTTAAAAACCACTGTAGTAAATGATTGTTTTATTTATTCCCTGTTTTAAAATTTTGCATTTACAAAGTATGTGTTTTTATTGCCAAATTTATTTGATTTTGCTCTGATGTGTGTTTTACTTTATGTGAAATAATTAGACAATTAAAATAATTCTTTTTTTTCAGGTAAAAACTTATATAATAATGAACATGTAGCCATTAAATTGGTAAGTTTATCTGTTCTTGATAGCTTTCAACTTTATTTTGTTAGACATTAATTTTGAAGTTAAAAAGATAGTTCATGAAATAAAACTCATAGTAAAACAATTAATCTTCGTTAGTAGATGCTAAATTAAAAGACTATATATATCTTCCTTTCTTTAAGTGGCATAGAACATAGTTTATGGAAAATCACTGATTTGTTTTTTCTCAAAGTGGCAAAACTTATATAAATGCCAAGAAAAATCTGAAAATTTTGCGGATGTGATTTTGATGAAATGATGATAGAAGGCAAATTTTATACAAAATATTTTTTCATCACATTATTAATCAACATTAGTAATGCTTCAAAAATTATAGTTTTTCTGATCTGCTTCATTAATATTCAATTTAATATTGAATGTGGAATATTACAAGTGCATGCAACTATGTTTTAAGATGCCATGTTTTTATCATATATAACTTTTAAATGTCAAGAAGATTGAATCAGTTTTTGGGATTTTTTGAACTTCTGTGTCAAATCAGCACAGAAAAGTGAAATTTTTCCCTTTACAATCTCAAAAATTTATTAAAAAATATCAAACCCTTTAAAAATGGACCTATAGTTATATAGCACGAAATTTGCTTTCAACTGTTGTACGTTAGGGTGGGCTGAAAAGCACTTTTTCAAAAAAATTACGATGATGGGTAGTGCGGAAAAGGGGCCAATAGTGGAGCAAAGGGCGCACAAAAATTTGAATTTTTTCTGAAAATGTCTGGATTTGCCGCTATTGGGTTGAAGTTTGGACTAAATGCTGTTTTTCGATGATTTTAGCAAAATTAGCTTTAAAAAAAATATTTTTCTCTTTTTGATGCCGGATAGTGCGGAAATGGTGCAATTAGTGGCACGTCCCTAAAGGACCCAGCAGCCCAAGTAATTGAAGAAAAAATTGATAAAAAAAACTAGCACTACGACTTATTAACGTTACAAATATTTACTGCTGGTCTCTGGGGATAGATTTTGTTGCAGGGGGGCCCAAAATTTATAGATTCGGATCTGTTTTTACTTCATAGTTTCCAAAATGAAATAAGCAATATGAATGATTATCATGAAAATAAGAATTATATAAAAAAATGAAATGAAATAGTTATGTATTTGTTAGTTAAGCTGATTATTCATAGGTGTGTTCAATAGGTGTGTTCACAGATTCTACCCCAAAAACTTTGTTCTAAAAACTAAATTTTAGACAATATTTGGGGAAAGCAAAGAGAAGGAAAATTCAAAGAGTTTTCTCCAAATATTTTTGTAGTAGAAGTCTTAAAAAATATGATTGTTGGTTGCATCAAAGGAAGGAATGAGGTCCAAGAACTTCCCGTCAGTCACTTTTTGATATGGAGCTCCAAAATGGCAACTTTAAATGATCATCAATGGTGGTATGAAAAGAGTGATTCAGGGTTCTTTCCCAGAGAAAATTTTTGGAATTGAAGTGCTAAAAATGCAATTTAGGCCGTTTTTGATGATGTGAGTGAGGTAAAGGTGAGGTAAATGCAGAGCTCTCTCTGGAAGTGTTTTTGGTACTGAAGTTCTAAAAATGCAATTTTGTAGTATTTTTTGTGTTTTTTTTTCCTTTAAAATTGCTTATATGTAAAAACAGGGTCTTCATTTGAAGTAAAAATTCAAAAGTTTGAAATATTTTGAACTAAATAGAAGAATTTGACGAAAGACAACCAACTAGAACAAAGAATGCAGTTGATAGCAGTGAACGCAAAGAAAGGATAACGCAGATCTGGCAGAGCATGTGTGATGTGCGTTCTTAATGCACATCTGAAGACCATTTTGCTATTCCCGGTCATTACAACTATCAACTAACTAGAGACGTACCGAATACTTGGCCAATTCGCAGAGTACTCCGTACTCCGGTCAATGCCGAGTAGTTGCAAAAAATTGAATATTGTCCAAGACAGATTTTTAAATTTATAAAAAAGCGCAAGCATATATAATATTCTGCAATCATTTACAATTCAATTTACATGTCAAATTTAAATTTTGAGAATAATGAAGTTTGTAATGCTTCAATGGAATAAATCTTTATATTAATGTCCCCAAAGTTAATAAAACTTATTTATTAAAAATTGTGCAAAAAAGTAAGTATGGAAAATATGGAATTTTTATATTAAAAATTGTTTTTGCTACGAAGAAAAATTACTTATAAGAAACATAAAAATACCTTTGCTTAAAAAATAAAAGGAAATGAAACAACGTTAAAAGCACAGTGCAGACATGTGTTTTGGTATTTCAAGGAATTCCTTTTTTCAGTGCACAAAATGTGAGCTGGTGGATTTAAAGGCATCCAACTAGAGTCGAATTTTTTTGTCGAATGTTTTTACATTCTTTAGCTCACATTTTATGCACTGAAAAAGACGTTCCTTGTAACGCAGAAACATGTGTCTGCAGTGTTCCTGCACATTTGTTTTATTTGCTTTTGAAAATTATTTATGTTTGGCAGTTTAGAAGTATAATAGATTGGTATAATTTGTTTTAATTCCAACTTGATTAATCATACCTTTTATTTATTTACTTTTTTAATTTCAAAAAATAATTTTTTTGTAAAATTTTTGACATAAACAAAATTTTTTAAATAATGCATAGTTTAATTTCAGCAGGAGTTTAGTTTTAAAAACTATTATATGGACAAGGAGGTCTATACTGCTGTTCCAATAAGTTCAAAATTCACATGTGTGTTGGTGGTTCTTCTTAAAACATAATTGGTACTTGGTAACTCGACCGAGTAGTGAAAGGCTGAGTACTCGGTAACTCAGTACTCGGCCGAGTAATGAAAGACAGAGTACTCGGCTACTCAGCCAAAGTGCTACTTGGTACGTCTCTACAACTAACTATATATCAAATATTTATTTCTCTAGAGTTTAATTTCAAGCATTTGTACATTCAAATGAGAGAGAATTATATTTTATCATTCCATTTTCACGAGTTCGGTGAAAAGTCATGCTAAATACTTAAAAATTTAAAGTCAAATGGGCAGCTAAAGATTTTATTTGATTTAGCTGAAATTCTTTTTGTATAATAAATAAATAGGCTTGGTAAGAGGCAACTTTTCCACTTATAGGCTTTACTTATTTCTCAATTTGTTTTGTTTTTTTTTCACTCGACTCTACTGTACATACCATATAAATAAGACTTTAGCCCAATAATTTTTTTTGTGTCATATCTTATAATTTTCTCTTATACAGTTTTATATTTCATTCTCTTGAATTCAAGACACAATTTTTACTGTGTACCGTAGTTTTTATGTACCTTAGCTCAATTTATAGGTTATTTTGTTTGATCTGCACTTTCATTAATTCGGACAACCTGGATCTAGTCAGGATTAATCGTATTCTACTTTATGTGCATTTTGCCCCCTTTTTGTCCCTGTATATACAAAGAATTGAATCCTCATAGTTGTTTATTCTTTTAATTAGCGCTCTTGTTTTTTTTTAACCCATAAAAATAGAATGTTTGTTATATAATGTTTAAAGTGTTATTTTAAATAAGATTGAATTTATAAAAATATTTATTACGTAATTTTAGGAATCTATGAAGTCAAAAGCTCCTCAGTTACATTTAGAGTATAGGTTTTACAAATTACTTGGTAACCAGGGTAAGTTTGTCGATTTGAAAATTTTTCTTCAGTGTTTTCCTGTTTGTCAATCTATATGAATAGAACAAAGAATATATATATGTGTATAAATGTAAGAATATATGTGTATGTTCCCTATACAAATCCACAGTTCTTGTCAGATCTCGACCAAATTTGGCAGGGAGGTACTTGGTTTTCGAACGCCAAAACCCGAAAAAGAACCTGGCGGTTCAATTTTAATTTTAGGTCCCGAAAATGGCATTAAATAGCTCTTTCTACCTGAAATAATTTATGAAAATTTCTTTTTTACAAAAGTAAAAGTTTACAAAAATATTTTACTTTTCACAAAATGCGGACCCAAGAAATAAAACCTGGATCTATCCCCGATAGTACAATGCAGGGCCCAATACAGGCTGATTTTGCTACCGTTTTTCAGTACCTTCACAAAAATCTTGTTTTGAAATTGGCAATTTCACAAAAATCAAGTTATAAAATCAGTGGCTTCACAAAAACAGCAAAAATTTCACAAAAATTTGCATTTTAAAATTTGTTTCTTTGTTTAAAACAAAATTTACTCATAAAAAAATATTCTAAGCAACTTTATATGATTAATTGCTGAAATAGAAACCTTTTTGTAGTATTTTAACTAATTTTTAGCTGTTTCTCGCCAAAGTGTATTTATGCAATATTTTTGCAATCTTTCAACATCTGTTTTGGGAAACTGTTTTTCTCATAATTTCCTTTATACTATTCCACAGTACATAGCCCATTAAGCTGAAATTACGATGATATTTTTCTTAGGTTTTTAGCTCCCCTCCCCAAAAAACGAAACCTGTTAAAAATAATACTAGATGACATTTACACTTTTCGAACTAAAATTTCCCTTGTTCTACTTCTCTTTTACAAAAATTAGGATGCCTCTAAAATTTCACAAAAACGATGCTGATAAAAAAACTTTCACAATACTTTCACAAAAATAGGTAGCGAGAAAAAAATTCCTGGATTGGCTCCTGCAATGAGACTCCTGTTATATTTTTTTACTCTACCTTTTTTATTGCAGAATGATAAATCTAGATAGCATAGCAAAAAAGAAAAATAAGAAAGTGATATCAACTTTGTTTGATTTTATCAAATTAGTAATACCTTTATTAATATGAACTAAATGACATAGGTAACAATCAGAGTTACTGGCATCCAGATCAAATGTAAAAATTTGTTCAGTTATTGAAGCAAAGTTCATATGGTATTTTGTTACAGAGAAAGTGGTTTCTTTTCTTTGTTTTGTAAGGAGTTTGCTTAGTTGCAGGTCTTGTGCTGAAAGTAGATCTTTTTTAAAGACAGTCGAAATGTGTGGCATTACTTTATAACTCCAACTAGAGTTCAAAATTGTTCAGCATAATGACAATGATTTAGGCTCAATCTTTATGGACACTCTACAGTTATGATATAATTAGTCAAATTTTGCATAGTTTGAAATATTCAGAAGTAAATGAATGTTAATTTAAAGTTGTTTTATTTACTTATTTATTTTTTTAAATTTAGTATAACAATAACTAGGATGTGACTTTACAAAGTATTCAGACTTTTAACTATTTAAAACAGAATAAAATTAAACTTTTTCATAAAAGAAAAATTTGATCGTTAAAGGATGTAACAAACGCATTTAGTTACCAAATGTGTCTTGTTTTTTTTTATATATAAAACTCCGGTTGAAATTAGTTGAGGCTTTACGTAAAAAGGAAGGCTCATGCTTCTCCTATATTGTGTTATGTGTGATTCTCCCCAAATAGGCCAAATAAGAGCCAAGAATTTTTTTTTTACCAACTTTGTTAACACATGATTTATTTTTATATGAATTGCTTTGTGCTCATCTGTATTAAAAAAAATATTGACCATGCTCATTCATTTTGATTTTTTGCACGGATTTTTATTTATTTTTTTACATAAGTGCGGCAATGATGCCTATCATAGCCTTTATCTATCTGAAAATGGTTGCAGGGTTGGTCGAATGCATATTGGAAACGCATTAATGAGTTTAAAAAATATACAAGGCACACCAGGGTGGCGACAGATCAGGGAAATCAGGGAAAAGTCAGGGAACTTTATTAATCAGGGAAAAATCACGGAAATATCAGGGAATTTTGAAAAAATAACAAAAAATCAGGGAAAATTAATTTTTGGAGGAAAAAACTTTTATTTTGCTTTACAAAATTAAGTACTCTTAATTCCCTACACATTTTCCGTCAATTATCTGTTCAAAAAAAAGTAAAATTAATGAGGTGCGATTATACACTGCCGCATATTTGTGCATCTTTTTTCCTCAACGTCAAAGTATTGAATCTTACTTATTAACCACAGGATGAACTTCCTAAGATTGTTTTTGTGTCTGTTAGGTTGTTTATTTTACCTAGCTTGAAATTTCCTTTTACGCTTTCGATGCTACGTAAAATAAACAACCATACAGGCAAAGAGGAAGCCTTCAATTATGCCTTAGCTCCTTTGCCTTTATTCCATAGTCTCAAAGTAGTTAGCGTACTCTAATCACGATTTCAAGAAGAAAGCTTTGGTTTTTGAATTACTACTGATAAAAGCTTTGAAGTAATTACTTCTACGCGTTTTTAATTTAATTGCTAAAATTGAACTTTCAACTAAAAAAACTGTTTTTTGCTTTTATACTATTTTTAGTCACCGCAGATTATAAAGGTTTTCTTTTCTTCAGACTTTAGTGATTCTTTAATTTTATAACCAAGTTGTATTCTTCTTTTATATATTTTAAAATTAACAATTGCTTTTTTTTTCTTTTCTTTCCCTTGCATTTCAAAGTTGTTTGTTACAAAAGCAATCTAAGATTTTTTCTCGTTACATACTGAAATCATTTGAAATAGAGTTAACTTGTGTACTTAAGTAAATATCTTAATTTTTTTTATTGTCAAAATACTGTATTCATTCATTAAAACCTATGTTCTTGATTAGAGAAAAGCTCCCTATGAATGGTTGTCAAATGGTTTCATCTGTTTTGCATAAATATGTCAATTAGTTATGAAAGAATAACTACATCTATTCTTTCACTATTACTTGTTATTCTTGCAACAATTATTATACTGTTTGAAAACTTAGTTCAAAATAATTTCAATTACTTTTCAGTTCTATCATAAATACACATGTTTTTAAAAGTAATTTTAATAGTTTCTTAAAATTCTTATGCTAAGTGGTTTGTGGAAGTAAAGTATTTTTTTTTTTTTAAATTTTCTATAATCTCCATGTATAAAAATTTAATATGCTGTTTTGTAGGTTGTTCCCCCTCCCCCCCCCCCCAAAAAAAAAAAAATTCTTTTTTTAAACCATTTTATTAAAAAAAGTAGCATCTTTTTAAAATATATCTTTAGTTAAACAACTTTACATAACTTAAAACGTTTAAAATACTGCATTTTATACAAACATGCAATGGATTTCAAGTAAAGCAAAGAATGAAAACCATTATCATTGGTAACGTAAATCAGGGAAATTTGGTGAACTTAATCAGGGAAAAGTCGGGGAACTTTTTTTCACAGTTCCTGTCGCCACCCAGCACACACTTCTTAAACAGACATACTGATGAACTTGTAACATATAAAAATTACGAAATAGTAATTTAAGTGAATAAAATTCCACATTTACAAGTAGTCGACTGAAGTCATATAATCTAACAATTGTCAGACACAAATAAAGTTAACACTCATAATATAGTGATGATAGTAAATTTTAGAAATTATTTTGTTTGTAAAACATAAAAAATTCTGAAGGTTGGCATTTATTTTATAACAGCGAAAATAATTTAAATTTTATAACATAACAGTCGAAATTCATCACTCCCTCACTAGTGAGGTAGTGATGAATTTTAATAAAATGGCCATTAACATTTTCTTTTGTAATTTTCTGAAGAGAGATTAGGCTTAGTGGGATTTAACTATACCTAATACTTATAAATTCATGGTAATAAGAAATTGTTGAAATTTATTTTTTATTTAATTAGGGGCTGATGAGGGAGTGTTGAGGTAAAAAAAACCTTTCCTTCCACTCTCTGTTAAAATTTCCCTCTGAGAACAATAGATTTAAAAATGAAGAAACTTTTTTTTTTTTTTTTGATGCAATGAGCTGTGATGGCTACCAAAACATTTTCACTTCATCAACTAGTTTTATGTGCCCTCAGGTAGCAGTTGGATTAACTTTGATAGGTCAGTGAGAGAGCGACCTGAGAAGGTGGGGACAACATTCAATAATGATATTAAAATTAATATTTTTAATAATAAATTATAAAATTGGCATATTGTAGTCTCTGTTTGATCATAAAATCAAATTATTGAAAAATAAATAATACATTTATACTTTAATGTATAGCAATTTTTTTTTTTTAAAGTTGAAATCTTGTGAGGGAGTGACAAATGATTAATTTGGATTATAGTATCAAGGGTCTGTCCAGGATATTTCACAGGGACTGTTTTTTGCGAAAACTCAATTAATTTTGTAAAAAATCAAACAATTTTGCAAAAAAGAAAAAAAAATTGCAAAAACAAAATTTTAGAATTTTGATGGCGCAAATACTGCATCGTTGAAACTTGAAGGTGAGTGTTTTCCTCTTTTCTGTTGATAATATCATTATTGATTGTTTTACTAGTATTGGGGGTGGGGGGTGGGGGGATCGCTCTCTGGGAGATGGGCACCCCTTAGGTATCAATATTTATGTACCATTCTACACTGTGTTAAATTATACTGGAAATGTTGTATGTATAGTATTTAAAATAATTGTAACAAAAAATAGTAAAATTCCGGCTGGGGTTCAGCACTTAACTTTTTAGCCCAAGACGCTATTAAAAAGCACAGAATTTCGTTTAAAACTTATAAATTCCATGGTTTTAATAAAAATAAAAAGATATTTTATTTGTTTACTCTTAACAAAGCGTACTAAACATTGAAAAATTCAAAACATCTCATCCCCATAGCAGATTCAAAGAGATCACAATCCTCTAAGTATTGGCATCAAAAGTATACAAATGGTTTGTAAAAGAAATATTTTGATAAATTTAGTTTAGAATTGCTAGGCCTATGATAAGCATATCAGTAATATCTATCGACACAGTTGAAGCAAAAGTAAAAAGAAATCAATTCAACATTTTACTTTTTGACTCAGTCTAGGAAATAAAATTTCGCCTTAAAAATTTGAAATAAGCATTGTAACAAGAATAAAGAGACTTTTCATTTATTTGTGTCCTAATAAAAAGAAATTAGCTTGAAAAAAGAATAAAATATGATCCTCATATCGGATGTAAAAAGATTGCGCTTTTCAAAATGTAGGCATCTAAAGAAAGAAACGGTAAATAAGAGTTAATTTAAAGTTAATCATCCCTGTTAGCATTGAGAAATCAAACCCATATGATTTTCTATGAAAGTAACAGTTAGACTGCACCGCAGATACACAAATATTGCCAAACTGATGAGAATATTTTCTAATCAAGTCTATATAAAGGTTGAAAGCTGGACGCTAAGTGGGGATAATTTTGAAGTTAGTAACCCTATCTGAAGCAATCACATTTTTTTCCCACCTCTGCTATCCCTTTGCAGTTATAAGTTCATTTTGCTGTTATATATTGTTGTTTATTAAATCATGAGCAGGCAGAAAATTGATTAGGTGGCAAAGTGCTTAGGATGTCTTTTCAGAGTGGAGAAGTTTGCAACAACACCACTGCAAAATAGCTAGGATAAAACAAACAAGCAATATTATTTAAAACCAAACTGACTTTCAGCTGTTAAATTCTTTCAAAGAAACAAACAAGCATTATATTTATTTGGCAGTAGTAGTTATTTGTCACTTGCAGGAGCAGCATAAGAGTGCCTTTTTTTTTTGCAAAGTTAGCAGGTTTTGTATAAGCTCAACCCTCTAATTTAACTTTAAAAATGGTTCCAAAAATTATTGTTTTATACAGGGGAAATATGCGTTATTTTGATTTCAGATTTGCTCTTTCAATAAACAATTTGTGAAAGATGTGTTTTTATTTCTCAGAAATTTGTGAAGGGTCAGTTTTGGTTGATCAGGATTTTGTGAAAGGTCAGTTTTGATTGATCCTACTTTTGTGAAGGGTCCGTTAAGGGAACCATATTTTCTGTGGCCAGATCCCTGAGTATTAATTCATTTATAAATATCTAAATTGTAAAAACTACCAAAAAAACTTTTAAACATCATGTTATGCATAACTGGTAAATTTAGTTTTGAAACGTTGATTCGTAATGAGATACGGGGTTTGATAATTTGACCTCTTTGGAGAGAATCACACTTATGCATTTGAATTGAAATAGTGCAACTTGAACGGAACATAAAGAAACAAATCCAAGGTTTTAACATTCTTTAAAGGTTTCCAAGGGTTTCCCTGGGATATCCCAGAGTTCTGCTTGTTTTATTGACAAATCCCAGAGTTGTAGGGAAAAAAAAAACTTTTTAAATTTTTTGCTGTAGTTTGTTAACGGATTATGATCAATACCATCAATAATGCAAGCAATGAAACTATTATTAATCTTTTTTCTTTCTCTAGTAGCTAATATGAATGCTTCTTTATCGAGAAAAGTTCTGGGAGATTTTTTTTTCTTCTGAAATTGTTGAGTATGAGTAATGAACAGAAGCAAAGTTTAAAACCAGAACTTGACTATCAGAATTGCAGAAAACATTGTTTAAGCTGACAATAAACTTTCTTGCTGCAAAAAGTTTTTGAGAATTAAATACTGTTGAGAGTTAACTACTGTTTAATGTTTGTAGGAAATGTTATTAACATTTATATTCTTAGCATTGGTTAGCTTGTGCTAAGCTTTGAAATTATTTATGGCTGCATTTGTTTTGAATTGAAAGCATCAACATTTGTGTAAAAACTTGACCTTTAAAGTTTCTTTTTTTTTTAATTTCAGAGGGCATACCAAAGGTGTTTTATTTTGGACCATGTGGGAAATATAATGCACTTGTCATGGAGCTCTTAGGACCTAGTTTAGAGGATCTGTTTGATTTATGTGATCGAAAATTTAGCCTGAAAACTGTCCTCATGATTGCTATACAATTGGTTAGTGAACAAATTATGTTTATTTTTGTTTTTCATTTGAAAACTTTTTGCTTATTTTCTGTATAAATGAATTAGTAAAATTATTCTGCGTTGTTGAGCCATTCGACTTTAAAACTGCCATATTGTCCCTCAGGTAACAGCTTGTGTATTTTATTAACAGTAATCATTTTAAAGGGTAATTAATAAAATTGTTTTGCTTGAGAATAAGCAACAAAATTTTGTTCATTACACTTTTCAATTATTGTTAATAACCTATTGGAGCTATCACATGCAAGATAAAATGTCTTTTTTCTTGGAATGGCCTTGTTCCTTTTTATATCACATATAGAAATCTTTTAAATTTATATCCAGAGTGTAGTGTCATCTAGGTTTAAAAAAAGGAAGAAATCAAGGAAAGAAACTCAAAAAGTAATGCAAAAAAGTGTTCTTATTCATTATTATTATTCGTTACTCAATGGATGTAAATGAAACACATGAATTCAAACTTTTCTGTTTTGTTTGTTAATCTTTTTTGAACATGCTCTTGCTCGGTTTGTTTTGCTTCAAAACAATGAATCTAACTTGTTTCACACGTCATTTCTTCCAAAACATATTAAATACTTGGAAAGGTATTTTTTTAAAACCCCTATGTTTTAACGTACACTCTCTCCCTGAAATACAGGCACAAGCATAGATACAATTCAGAGAAAAAATATGAATTAGAGGAATTTTATTTCATATGTTTGTAATAATAAATAGTATGTGAAACACAAGTTAGGATTAATTATAAAAAAAAATGCGTGTTTAATTCACTTAAAAAAAAAGCAGAAATTAAGGTGTCTCATAACTACATATAATTTTGAATTTATGAATTACATTTTGGGTTGCATGGGCGTCGCTGGCTCTTCGTTATTGGGATGGGGATCGATTGATGCAATGTAGAACAATCACCAAGGGGTTAAACGCCCCCCCCCGATTTTTTTGAAAACGGATAGTGATGTAAAAAGAAACGGGAAGCCTTCCATCTCAAAAATAAAAATAATGGAACAGTGAATATAAGAATTAAATAAATATCCTTGTACTGAAAAGTAAAAGAAGATAAACCAAAGTTCATATGCACAAATTTTCAGGAAACAGCAAGCACGTGTTTCGGAGTTACAAGAAATCCCTTTTCTATCTTAAAGAAGGGAGTTTATGGATAGCTCATTTTTATCAGTCGTATTTGTTCATCAACTTGATTTCTATATATATTATCTGTGAAATTTTATCAGCATTAAGCTAAAAAAGTTTTAACAATGAAAATCGATAAAAACAGGTTTTTTGTATGTTTTGCAAGAACAATATTAATGAAAGAGAGTTTTTCTTTAAAAAATTAAATCTACTTTTGTTGATAAAAATAATGTTTTTTAAATACTCACAAGCGAAACTTATTATAAAGGTTTTTTTTAAAATTGATGTTCCCATTCGAAAACGTTGACGTTCAAAAAGCTAAAAATACGGTCAAAAACAGTCTCAAAAAAGCATATTCTTAACGTTTCAATAAGATAACTGAAAATAAAAAGTTAGTCTCTAAATGAGAATCTAATCCCGTTAAAAGCGAAGCAAACAAACATAGGTGAAATTTTTACCCATGTGGATGAAATAGATGAGTGCATTACGAAAAAATACTAGTAAAGAAGCAAAAAAAAAAAAAAAAATTTTCACTTTTTATTTTTAAGGGAGAATAGCTTGACTTATTTCACAAGCAGCAGTTTTAAATTTCCAAAAAAAAAAAAACCTTACTGGATAATGGACTCCCCTCCCTTAGTATTTTGTAGCGCAAAATACCAGGCATTGCCCTAAAATGCACACAAAATTGAATATCCATTTCATCACTGATCGTAAATATATCAAGATAATAGTGATATAAAAATATCGGTAACTTCAATGTTGATTTATAGTAGCAGAGTTATTATTTTTGATACATTTTGCACTATTATATTATATTTTTTATTTCTTTCTTTAACTTTTTCCGTTTTGCATTTACTTATAAACAGTAAAAATAACATGAATAAAAAAATATATTCTTTTAAATCGGTTTTTATCTTTGAAAGGAAAAGAAGAACAAATTGATTCATTTCTGGGTCAATCCGTTTGAAATCATCCAAAAGAATAAAATTTGTTGGTTGACATTTTTGATTTTCCTAATTTTTTTACCAGTTATTTCTCACTACTAAGTGAGTTCAAAAGTGTTAAAAGAAATTTTTTTAGGCTCATACATTTTTTTAATGCGCCATTTTAAGTTTGCTTAGTTGTGGTTTTTGGACCAAAAACAAGTTTTACGTAAATGCATCAGATGTCGCATCAATGGAATTTCTTTTAAAATTATATTTTATCATTTTGTTATTAGCATAAAATTTCAGTTTTATTTATTTAAATATATTGATGTAGCTATAAATTTTACTCAATTCCCAGTCATTGATCAAGATTATTAATAATAAAACAGCCAGAGAACTATAAAAACGTAAATATAGCGGAATTTTTAACTTTTAGAGATATTTGAAATAAACTTGAGGGAATTTAAGAACTCCAGAACGAAACATCGACCTTTCTACACACTCCTCAACCTCAGATTCCGTATGAGTTTCGTAGCAACCTTTCATGAACATAATTTTCTCCCTTAACCTTTATTTGTCGAGAGACAAACAGTCTAAAGTGGAAAAAAAAATCTAATGTCTCGAAAAAAATTCGATATATAGAGATTATTTTCAATGTATAGAAACAATTTTTTTATGCAATGAACATAAAAATTTGCTGGGATTTCGATATATAGAAAATTTTGATCTGTGGAAGTTCGATATATGGAGGGTCGACTGTATTTAATTATGAGGAAATTAATTTGCCAGAATTTATTCTTGGTTATTAGTAGTTAATGCCTGAACTATCACAGTAAATTATTTCTTTGATTATTTATTCCAGGACCAATTTGCATATTGTATTTTTTATAATAGTTAAAAGATTTTCAAACAATATTCTCCTACAAAAATCTCTAAGTATGAGGAAATGAACTTACAAGATTTTACTCTTAATTATTTAATTAAGAAGAAATTAGGTACAAATAGGAATATTAAACATTCCTTAATAATTAATTCATAAAATCTTCATGATTTTCTTAGAATAAAATTGTTTATCACAGAAATAGTAATAAAAACCAAATAAACCCAATTTAAACCAAAAATACTTGGTTTAAATCAAAAACACCGTATTTTTTAAGTTTTTTTCAAAAGAAAAAAAAAGGTTTTTTATATGAATCCTGGTATGAATAATTGGTAGATAATAACTTTGTTTATTCTGGCTTTATGTGTTTAAGAATTTACAATGCAGAAGTAAACTTCTAATTCCTTTGTATTTTTATTATAGATGTATACACAAAAAAAGTTTAAATTTTAAAATTTTTATATTGATTTTTTTTCACATGTTAGTCATAATAAGTAGAAATAAAATAAAAATTTGTTCTGTTTTTATCCTGAATAACTTTATATTTATCCTCCAAAAAAAGCATATTTAATGCGCTGATAATCAAGACCGATCTCTTTGACTTTTATTTTAATTGATGACTGTTTAGCGAAATATTTTGTTGTTTAAAATATATTTGTTGATAAATATATTTTGTTATTTTTTAAACCTTGATTTAATTCCCATTCTTCTATATGGTTATATAGCATCAGTATCATGAAAAATTATCCATTCCAGAACTGGATAAATTTCATTAATTATTCACGTATTTAATGAAACTTTTTTAAACTTAATATTTCTTGTCCAAATTTAGTTCCGAGTTCTTAGTTTCCTAGCCTTTTTGAAGCTTTAATATTCTTTTCTGCATTTAAATGCTACTTTTATTTGAACCAAGATATGTAACAATGTACTGAACTTTAATTATTATTTTATTATTATTTTTTTTTCTTTTGCTGTTTTGGTTTTCATTTCTCTTGCTGTAATTGACAAAAGTTTGTTGCTAAGTACTACCACAAATTCTTTTTATTTTTTGTGGCTAAGATAAATGTTTTTTCTAATTTGTGCTATGACAAAGTTTGAAGTATGTATACTGAGAGTTTTTTTTTTTTTTTTGACAATGCCTTTCTCCCAACCTTTGGATATTTGCCATTTCGGTGTCATTGTTATTCCATTGTGCCAAATGTTTAATGTTTTTATTTATTTTTGGATTTATTTTGTTTACCATTTATTTTCTACTGTTTAAGCTCATTATTTTTGTTTAATGTTTTAAAAATTTTATTTACTGTACATTTATGTAAGCCTTTGAGGAACAAATTCAAGAAATATATAATACTTTAAGCTAAAGTTCAGAAGTTAGACATGGATTATTTTCAAATGAATTGAAACATTTGGTTTGACAAAAGTTGGAAATTTTTCTTGTTATAAACATAAAAACTTTCATAGGTTCAAATTCCTTACAATTTATGGCTTTTTAACCAAGTAATTATTTTTGAGTTAATTTGCTTATATTTTAGAAATTCCAAAAAGCTTCTTGGCAAGTCACCGTTTTTCTCATGAGTGTTACCTTTATAAAACATTATGTAATTTATTTTCAAAAAATAAATTATCTTAAAAATCTTGATTAAACTATCTTAAATATTCATAAATAAATCAAAATTGTATAAATATTTGTTAAGAAATTTTAAGTATTTGTATAACTTTTTCTCATGAGTGTCCCTTTGTTTCCTAAATAAAAGGTAAAATTTACGATAAAACCATATTAACTTAAGCATTGCATTTACCATGAATAGCTAAAATATTTCAGTATTGAAACCAATTTTTAAAGATTAAAAAAATGTTTATTTATAAAAATGCTGAATTTTAACTATAGTAACACTTTTGAAAGACGGTAACACTCATGAGAGATGGACTCGTGGAATAATTTATTGTAGAGTTTGGGCTTTAATTCTTCTAAAATATGTAGGTACTTAAATACCATATCTAAAGAATTAAAAGATTTTCCTAAATAACGCACCCAAATTTCATTTTTGCGAACATTGTTTTGCATCAGTGTTCACTCTTCAATTTTGAATAAATGTGAATTTATGTATGTAGTATATGTGAAAAAATATATCTCTTTGATAAAGGTATTAAAGGTAATACAATATCCATAACTATGAATCTACTCATTATTTGAGTCTCTTTTATCATGGTTGTCATGAATGTTACCTTTTAAAAGTAACACTCATAAAGGGTAACACTCATAAGATTAAAGGATGAATTCTTCGCTGGAAAAGATTCTATCAATGTTTTTGAAAATTTAATTAGGTCTCTTGTTTCTTTTAATACAAAATACATTAATGCCTTATTGCATATTTCTACACTTAAAAAAATATTACAAAATAAATGGGTAATACTCATGAGATTTGATTAAAATCCTCTTCACATTAAATTGTACATTTCAATGTACAACATATAAGGAATAAATATATCCAATTTTCGACTTTCACATTCTAAAAAGATACAAATATGGCTTCCCTAACACTTTTGCTAACTACGGTAAAAAAATATTTTGCACATAAAAAATATTAAATCCCTGGGGTAACACTAATGAGTTGCACTTAAGAACACACACTGCATTGAAAATTCAAAATGTTAGATGAGCAGATCTATAAAACCAATTTTAGCTGTGTTTAAGTAACAAATATTATTTCTTTCATGCACAAAAAATAAAAAAGCTGCTTGAAAGTGTACAAAAAAGATAAAGTCTATGCGAACTTTCTCGTTAGGACAAGGCAATTCCATTACTAGCTAACTAAAGTAATAGAAAAGGCTTATAAATTTACAACCATGAGAAAAGACACGCAATGCAATGAATTTAATATAAAACAATGTTTTGCTACATGCTTATGCAATGCTAAAACAGTAATTTTATTAACATTTAATTCAATGGAAAAATTCAGGACACCATACTGTCAATCGGTTTGAAAATCACTCGCATTTGATATACTTTTTTAAACCCTATTTTGTTTATATAACAAATGCATTACTTTTATGGCTATGTGATCCCAGTGAAAAACTTTAAATATATAAGTCAAAAAAGCTTTATTTAATTTTTTCAATACATTTCCATGTTTATGCAAATGTTTTTTTTTTTTATTTTCCAGCTTCATCGTATTGAATATGTTCATTCCAAACATTTGATATATAGGGATGTGAAACCAGAAAACTTTCTGATAGGAAGACAGTCAACAAAAAAACATAATATTATTCATATCATAGACTTTGGTTTAGCAAAAGAATATATAGATCCTGAAACAAATAAACATATACCATATAGGGAGCATAAAAGTCTTACAGGCACAGCAAGGTATATGAGCATTAACACACATTTAGGAAAAGGTAACTAAATTTTGTTTCTTTTCTTTTCGCTTTCTGAAACAATTTCAAAACTAAATGGATTGTTAAAAAGTTTCAACAATTGGTTATGTTGTATTATTTTTGTTATAGTTGCATAACTTCAAATTTGTGACTCTTGTTTACTATTAAGAAAAATCTTACTTTTTAGTTGGTTGACAGTTTTTGTAGGTTAAGTAGGCATGGTAGGTAAAGTAAACAGCGTCCGTGTTCGAAAATTATGTAGCATGCAAAAGATCTTTTGAATCCTCTTGGCAAAGTTAAATTCTTAGTGTAGTTTTGCATCATCCTCGTGAAAGTCTAGGTGCCTCCATTGATCTGGTATGGAAACTGGACTTCAAAACTCTTGCAGTAATGGCTATTTGTCAATTGAGGTTTTATATGAAAAAAATGGGTGCCAGTTCTTGGGGAGTACAGTAGGTCTGCAAAAAGTGCGAAACCAATCTGCAGCTCCATTATAAACAAATAAGACTGTTGGTTGGTGTTTTTAAGATAAAAAAATGGTGGTAAAAGATCATTTTTACAAATCAGTAGTAAAATTTATTGTTGTAAAACTTAAAAATTTCTTGATACATTGTAAGAAATTTTGTTGTTTTTAGTCAGACTTTGATATCAAGGCACCCATCATATAAATTTACATTTGTGAAGTTCTGGCTCATTAAATTAATTCTATGTTATGAAGTCTAAAACCATGAAGTCTTATACTAAAGTATTGCTGAGCTTTTTCACTCTTACCTGAGAAAAAAGAAGCAGATTAGACACTAGAATTCTACAGCGAATCAACACTTCTGGAACTTTAGTTTTGGGATTCAATACAAGCAAAAAAGTGCTGATGGACCGTACCATGAAAAAACTAACCTACTATTTCACAGATAGTTTTTGAGAAATAAAAAAAAAGGTTTTTTTCATAGCAGACAATTGCACTGCTCATAGCAATTCCTCTTCATACATAAAACATGGCTTGAAATTGCGATTTTAAGACTTCCATGGTGAAAATTTTTTGGAGAGAGCCCGCAGCCTTCTATATTCCTTTATAGTCACCAAAAACAGCCTAAAATTGCGCTTATCAGATTTTAATTTTAGGAAAATATCTGGAAGAATCCCTGACCTCTTAAGGTCATCCAAAGTAGCCTAAAAGTAACTTCAATTTAAAAAAAAAATGGAAGGAACCACAACATTGCTCTAGCATTACTAAAAGTTGCCTTTTTGACAACAAGTTTGGGAATTTAACGAGGGGAGGGCCTTGAATTTTACCCTCCTACTATCTTCTCCTTACACTTTTCTTTGCTTTTCTTTTTTAAAATGTAAACTAAAACTTGGTTAAGAAACCAAATGACGATACAGGCATGTAGCTAGATACTAAGATTTGGAACAGTATAAAATTCAATTTTTTAGCATTGCAAAATAAATACTATTATTCATAAAGAATTAAGCTTTAAAAAGGAATTTTATATTTTTTGATGACTTACTGTTGAATAATTTTGGAACTTTGAATCACTTATTGCTGAAATGTATTCATTACCAACATGTACAATTTATGTAACTAAATGCATTGTAAAAAGCATGTATAATTTTCTTTCATGGTAAATAAGTACAACTGCCCAACTCTGCATTTTTTGTATGCAAATAAAGAAAAGTAAATGAAATCAGTTTTAATTAAACCACCAATTTTGATTTTTCATAAAAATTGGGAGATATATCAATGTTCTCCTTATCCCCCCCCCCCTTCCTCCAATTTCTGCTTTAAGGATGTACTAGTGCAAAGTTTTTCATAATCAATACTGAAACTCACAATAAAAATGCATTAAAAACTTTTATGTTGCTTTGATATTTTTATCCCAAAATGCTGATCATAAAACGAGCCCTAATTTTGCAATTCCAGATTATGTGATCTTAACCTCAAATTCTAAATGATGAACAATTTGCGGTCCTAGAGTTAGTTACGACTTTGACAAATTACTGGTCACAGCCATAGTTTTTTAAAATGATATTTTTTGTTCTTTTTTTTTGTTTCAGAGCTTTAAAGGGTTTTTCCCCCAGCTCTAATTGCAGTATTATGTTAAAAAATAATCGTTGATTTTAAAAAAGAACTATTGTTATTAAGTGGAGGGGCAGCTCGTAAACATCGCCTGGGACAGCATTCGCTATTAGCACTGTGCACAGTAAAATATTTGTACCTCCTTAGTCAGAGGATTTTACATATAAAGCTTCTCTTTGTGACTCTTTTCCAACATTTATTGCTAACTATATCAACATTTTGCCTATAGAAGTCAATTGATCTTGAAAAAGAAAAGTTAAGTACTGATTAGTGACAGAAAGAAACATGCTGATTAAGTTACAACTTTTGAACTTGATTGTTTCACTGACAATGACACGCTCCAAAGTAAAACTTCACATTTTAGGTATAGGGTTTTTTTTTTCTTTTTTTGGTGTAGGGTCATTCAATTGAGCTGAAACCACTTTGCCCAAAGCAGAAATTTTATTAGCAATTATGTCATAAGTTAAAATGATACAATCAGTATCACAGATTTACAATCCACCAATCAAAATAAACCATAACAAGATACTTTTCATTCTCCTTAAAATACTCGCATAAAAACAAATAGATTTTTAATAAAGATTTAAGAATGAAAATTTTTCTTTGTGTGCAATGCTGTTTTCCCAGTAAATAATACTCTTTTACAAATGACACAGATGTTTTCTGGCCAACGGTGAAACACAACTCAGATATGGTTCTCTTGAATAGAACAGTCCTGAAATATTTGACCATTCAAAAACTGCACTTCTGCTCTCTTGTGGCATAATATTGATGATAGATCTGGCACTCTTACAGAGATATGCTATGCGTTCATGGCAGTTTAAAAACTGACACAACTCAAAATTGCTAATTTTTGAGATACGACGTTGTTAAAAGGAGTGAGCGATGTGTTTTTATTGATTGCAGACGTTTGATTTTGTGTGTGTGTGTGTGATGGATATCATTATCTTTCAAAAAATGGTAGGCATTAAAAAAAAAATGCCGATTTTGGCAACATTATCATGGTTTGTACGCTCCTTCAAAACTCCTCCAATACTCCTTCATTCAGGTAATTTTTTTAAAGGGCCCTTCAAACTCTTTCACTTTGGTTTTAACTCCTTCAAAACTCCTTTTTTAGTTCAAGACTGCATAACCTTCCTTTATGGCGGTAACTTAAAATACTTCGGTTGACAACTTAACTTCCCCATAAGGGCAATTTCACTGTAGTAATTTCGTATATTTATTTTTTCATAAAGATTTAATTTACAAATTTATCATAGAAATCATAAAAGTTGAAGGTGAAAATATTATTAGATGACTTAGATATTTCATAAGTGAGGTAAAACTTGCTTATATATTATGCTTGGCTATTTTTTCAAGTTTTATGATTATTGTTTTCATTCCAGGGGGAAAGGGATCAAATATATTGAAAAAAAGTGCGACATCATATAAAGACAGCCCATTAGTACTCCTTCGAAATCTCATTTTACTTCTTCAAAACTCCTTTATTTTACAGTGAAGCACCGTTTATATGTTTCTCTTTTACACGTTTTTATCAATTATACGTTTTTTAAATTGGTCCCTGCAGAATCTTATACACATTATTCTATACCTATTATACGTTTTTTTTTTCATTTGTACGCTTTTTTCCCTTCAAAAACGTATGAACGGTGCTTCACTGTATTTCTAAAATTGAGTACTAACCCTGAGATATTTCTGCTATCTTTTTTGCATGTGTGTAATATTTCATAAATTGGTCCTCCAAAAAATTTACTAAAAGATACTTGAAAGTCTTTGAAAAGTATCTGAAATCTTGCAATCCAAATTGAATCTTTGGTAAAGAAAGGACTATGTTCCAGTTATTATTTTTATGTGCGTAATACCCCACTCACTTTTTATCAAAAAACAACTCAAAAAGTGTTATTGTCAAGCGTTCTTCTTGAAGCTCTGGAATGTGACCAGTTTGTTGTCATTGAAAATGAAAATTTAAGACTTTTTATGTTTGAATTAGTGTATTAAATGTTATTGAATTTGCAGCTTTAAACTAAGTTTTTTATGCTAGAAAAGTATGCTTTATATACAGTAGCGTAACTTCACATCCCCCCCCCTCCAAATTTAATTTTGGGCCCCTATTAAACATTGTATTAATGTATACTTGTATTACAATTTTTCGATTTTTGTCAGCCCCACAACTTTTTTTCACCACCCCCTACACACACATGTATAATACATACATATGAATAGAGAGAGAGAAAGAAGGCAAGGATTAAACTTTTAGTTTAGGAATTCTAGTTTAAAAATGAAATTTTAGACTATATGTGAACGAATAAAGGTTCAATTCGCCGCAAATTTTTCAAAATTGAAAACATGATTGCAAGCCATTTTTTGTAACGTAATGGAAAGGGGTCAGTGACTCTCTTCCACAAATTGGAAGTTCAAAAACCGCAATTTCAGAAGACCTTTGATGATGTTAAAACAATGAAGTTCAGGTTTCAGGGGTTATCTCTGGAAAATTTTCGAAATTGAACATCTAAAAATGCAATAGGTCACCTTTTATAACTTTAGTGAAAGGATGAGGTTCAGAACTCTCCCCCGGAGTTTTCGTTTTGCACACGTGATTGTCAGTCACCTTTGGGGGATGGGGGGAAGAGTCAGGGACTCTTCCAAAAATCTCTCGATATTAAAGTTTCAAAAACGTAATTTCAGACAGTCTTTGTTATGTTAATGAAGGGGGAGGGGATTGGGAGGCTCTCTCTCGGAATTTTTTCGAAAAGTAACTCTTAAAAACACAATTGTAGGTAACCTTTGATAATGTTACAATGTGGGATTGAATTGGGGGCTCTGATCCAGGATTTTCAAAATTGAAGTTCGAAAAAGGCAATTTAAGGCAAATTTAGGTGATATTAAAAGAGGGCAAGTTTTGGGGATCTTCTTTGTAGATTTTTCGAAACTGAAGTTTTAAAAATGAGATTGTAAGCTGTCCTTAAATTGCCTTTTTGGAGCTTCGATTGCGAAAAATTAAGGGCAAAGTTTCAAATCCTCTCATTCCTTCTCCTAACTTCATCAAAAGTGGTCCACAAATGCATTTTTAGGATGTTATGTAAGAGAAAACTTCAAATATGAGACTTCCAGAAAATTTTTTTGATATTGAAGTTCTCTAAACCCAATTTTACATGACCTTTGGTAATTTTAAAAGGAATGAGGGTTCAGAGGCTCTCCCCTGGAATTTTTTCAGAATTGAACTCCTCAAACGTAATTGTAGGCCATCTTTGATGACCTGTCGAGAAGAGATGGGGTTCCGGGGCTCTCCCGGCATTTTTTGTAAATCAAAGTTTCAAAATCATAAATTTGGGAAGAGATGAGGCTCGGAACTTCGCCTTTGAATTTTTCGAAATCGAAGTTCCAAAAAAGTAATTTTAAGCAGTTTTTGGACACATTAGAGAGAAGGAAGTTTTTTGGACTCTCTCCCAGAGCGTTTCCGAAATTGAAGTTTAAAAACACAATAAGCTGTCTTCGGTGAAGTAGAAGGAAATTATTTAGTTTTAGAAATCCTTCTTTCCCACCTTCTTGGCTAAGCCCCTATCTCTTATTTATTTCGGAAAAAAAAATGTAAGAAAACTAAGGAGGTAATGTATTTGCACTTGCCCCCCAAAAAAGTTAAAAGTAGCTATTCTATTTCTTTTCTTTAAATTGGGAGGTCAGGAGTTGGGGGCTATTCCCCATCTAATGTCAGGGCCTGTTTATTGAATAGGTCAACTTGTCTGTGGCCTAGAGACTCTGCTATTTGGGGGCTACAAGAAGGCCCCAAAGTAGTGTTTATCCTACGAACTCTGATATCTTAATTGGGGGTCCAATACCAATAGGTTCTGGAACCCTAGAGGACCCAGAACAAATATAAGCATTTAAAACTAAGCTTGATTTGCAGAAAAATTTAATAAAAGTGAATGAAAACAAAGTTGAAAAACCCTTTCAGTCCCCCCCCCCCCCACTCCAGGTCCTACCCAAAAACTTCTCTTGACTGTCTTTGGGAATTTTTCCTTCTTTCCATGGCAGGCGGCCTAGGGAGGACAATATGGTACTTCTCGCACCTAGCCAAGGTTTGGTTTTTGCATAGGAAAGTTGGGCCATGGGCCCCCTTTTCTCTCCTCAGGGCCTGTTTACTGAATAGGCCTGTATTAGCAAATAGCAAAAGTTGTAATGTTTGGCCACATGAAAGCCCCAAAAACGTGTTTTGCCTAGGTCCCCTGATTACGTTATCGGGGGCCTTCAGTCAATAGGTTCTGGGGTTCTAGAGAGCTCCAGAACCAATATTAGCTTTTAAAACTAAATTTGATTTTCAGATAAATTTAATCAAGTTAAATGAAAACAATGCTTAAAAATTTTCAGGCCCTTCTGACTCCAGGCCCTCCCACGTTGCGGGGCCTTTCGGTACGCAGTTACGCCACTGTTTATATATTTCCAACCAACCATTTGTTTTAATTTTATGTCGTTAATTTAAATGACTGTTAAATCGATGAATTATAATTAGTATGTATACAATGCTTGAAAGCTATTTCTTGTTAATAACTTAACATTCTTCTGTTTACATGTATACATTTTTTTATGTTGAGTTTCATAATTTTTCATATCGAATCTTGCAGAGCAAAGTCGCAGAGATGATTTAGAAGCTTTAGGACATATGTTTATGTATTTCCTTAGAGGTAGTTTACCTTGGCAAGGTCTTAAAGCTGACACTTTAAAAGAAAGATATCAAAAGATAGGTGACACCAAAAGAGCAACTCCTATTGAAATTTTATGTGATGGTTATCCTGGTATGTATTTTTCATGGTCTCTTGACTGAAGTAAGCTTGTTTTATGCCTGATTTCCCCCTTCTTCTCTCCCATAATTATAGATCAGCATGTGTAAGAGATTAAGTATATGATCCAAAACTTTGAAACTTTAATCTTTACTTCCTTCTATATCTAATATGTAGAAAGAACATTGAATTCGTGAAATTTTCAAATTTCTAATTTTGACAAAATTTCACGGTTTTAGGTGTGCTGAATCCTTTTTGACCATTTTTGGAAAATGTCTGTCCGTCTGTGTGTGTATGACCGTTTTTTTTTCTTTTTCTTTTTTTTTTGATTGTTCTAGCGCAAAAACTATTGCATAAAATTGAACCTAATTTGGTATATATCTGTGCCCCATTTTAATTGGTGCCCGTTAGTTTTCGGCACCAGTTCCTCTAAGGAGGGAAGGAGGGGTCGGGAACCATCGAATGTTTTCTCCATTATACATGACTGCTGTATCTCAGGAAGTAACAGATGGACTCAGACAAAAATTGGCCTATTGATAGAAATCAGAGAGTACACATGCTGATTCAGTTTTGATGTCAATATTTCAGGGGGGGGGCGTGCAATCAAACGTTTTTCTTGTTACTTGTTAAATCTCGAAGTAATAAATGGAATCAAGCAAAAATTGGTCCACAAGTAAAGTTTAGAGAGTTCAAGAGCTGATTCGGTTTTGACTCCAATAGTTCTTGGGGGTGGGGAGGGGGAATGGAATCAAATGTTCTCCTCAGTTCATTGCAACTACTATGGCTCAAGAAGTAATGCTACAATTCAGATGAAATTTGGAATAAAAGTATACAGACACAGAAACATATAGACTCTGATTGTTCCAAGGAGGACGGCTGATTTTGCCGTAAAAATAGCTTAATACAACAATGGAAGATATATCTCTTTAAAATGTTTTTCTTTCATCCGCTTTAGGAAGCCTTTCATGCATGTAATTGTTGGCAAATAATGGGAAAAATCTCAATGAGTTAAAAAATTTTGTCTGTTGCCATCTTCTACTTGTTAACAAATAAAATGTTTGTAATTAGTTTAAGCAAGGCTTTTAAAATGATTTTTACTCTTTCATTTATTTTTATTATTGAAAAAATTGGCATGATCATTTTGGCATGAGTATTTTGATTACCCTATGCAAATAGATTTTTTTCTATTCTTTCTTTGCATATTCAAAGGGAAGAAGGCATTGGTACTACTCTAGGCACTGATGCCAAAATTTGAACACCAATAAAATTTGATCACCAATTTCCTAATTATTATATCTTCCTGCTTTTGTGAATAGCAGAATTTTGTAGCAGCCATTACATGAGTGATTGTGTGTTAGAAAGAATTCATATTATAGATGCAGAAGAAAGTTTTAAGATGGCCACATCACACTAGTTGATTTTAAGATTATTTTGTTTGAAATTGATCTAAGCTAAAATAAATATTAGATGAGACAAATTAAATGCCAATCTTGAGCCTGGAGGAGGGTAGGGGATTAAATGAAACATAAGAAAAGAAAGGGAATCTTTCTCGAAAAAAGATTGAATCATGTACAATTTAACTGTGTAAAACAAGTACACATTAACAATACTTCTAACAAAAAAAAAAAAACATATTTATTGTTAACTATATCAATGATATTAAAATAAAAAATAATACTGAAAGCCTAATAATCTCTATATGCTTAATTATAGCTTCCCTTATTTTGCCATTCACTAATTTTGGCTTGTTTTAAGTAACATTTGTGTGGTTTTTAATATTTTTAAAATGCTTTTTTTAATGATAGATTCTTATTTAAACAAGTAAAATTAGTCTGTTTTGGAAGGAAATTAAAATTTTCAATTGAAACTCTGTTCCAGAACAGCATATTTTTCTACCTAGTTAAAAAGTACCAGAATTTCTAGAATTAGAAATTTTTGCTGTAATATGATTCTAATTAGGCATGACAATTTAATTTTTCTAATACTTTTGCTTGAAAATATTACAGGCTCATGCTCAAAAGTGTGCAACAGTATTTGTAGTTAAAGAACAATGTGAAAATAACGTTTATGGATCATTCTTCAAAAAAGTGTAACTTTTCTGTCACACGCCTTTTACAGTAAATGCTTTAAGGAACAATTCATTTACAATGATTTTTAATTTCACCAAAAATATATCTATTTAAACCTGCCAAAAATTTTTGAATACTAATTTTATTTTAGTATATTTTTGGTTCTAGACATGTGAATTCTCACCTGCGTGGCATGTCACACACCTTGTGTGGCTGTTTTATGTTGCTTAATAACTTGTTTAATTAAAAGTATATACTTATTTATTATTCCTTTCACAAGTGTCTCAAATACTAATTGTTTAAGTATATTTAATTTTTTAATATTATGTTTTAGTTTGTTTTAGAAGTACAAGGAGTCGTGTCACACAATAAATTCTCACCTCCGTTACCTAAACACAAAATGCCATTTCTCATTATCTCATGGCAGTAATGACATCAAATTTTATTTTCCATGATACAGGGTTTATTTTCAGCAATAGTTGAAGTTGTGAGATTTTTGTTGAAAAACAAGAAGATATATATAGATTTTTCTTTAAAAACTTAGTGGGACAGTTCTCAAAAGGTGGGAACAAAAAAGTTAACTTTGAACAATTTCAAAAATTTTCAAATTTGACATCAATTTTGCTTTTATTCTATAGTATGCATACCTGGAACACAATATATGAACATGAAAAGACAGCAGGTATTTGTAAAAATTGTTAATTAGCAAATTAAATCAGCAATCTGTAGGTAACAGATTTTGGACATTGTTGTCCTGTAGGTAACGTATTTTGGACATTGTTGCCCTGTAGATAACGGATTTTGGACATCATCATAATGCAAGTTTCACCATTTTTGACAATTGTCAATATGATTTTTAACTTTTCGAATAAAAATTTTATTTACTACTTTTTGAATTTTGCAATTTAATAGCAAAGAGGATATTAATGAAGTACTTGAATGGCTGTACATACTGCTCTTTACATATAATAAAGTTTTGGAATGATTTTGAATAAGTTGATGAAAGGTTAAAAAAAAGCTTCATGGAAATAACTATACAGACTCGTAGTTTGATTTATTGAGACAAATAAGGAATAAAAATGGAGACAAATAAGGAATAAAACTGGAGACAAATAAATACGACATATACATTTTTAAAGGAAAAATAAACAAAATGTGCTTTAAGAAAGAATGTAAAAAGTGACATCAGTTTTAATAATGAATATTCTTTCTATTGTCATAAGAATTAAAACGATGTCTTAAAAAAAAATATTGCAAAAAGAAATTCGTATTTCTATTTGGAGATCGTTCAATTATGTTTCCAAAAGAAAGGATAAACCCCCCCCCCCTAAACTAATAAAAGCGGGGGGGGGGGGGGAATTGCTAGCGCAGGTGATAAAGTCGCCAAAAGTGGTACAGTTGACGATAAACTACATTTGTCAGACTGGAATTCCCCTCTGGTAACCTTTAGCGTATCGTATACGGTGTTGTCGCCAATGTCGCCAGCGGAAGTTTGCTTGGCGATGTTAGCGCAAAATGGCTTTCGTTCGATCATAGAAAGCCATGTTACTACTGTAATTTATGCATTGTTCAATGTGTAACGTATTAATTATGCAAAATACCAATGGATTAAAGAAGATAACATTATAATAACCTTTTTTATTGAGGTTAGAAGACAGTGGATCATAAAAAATTATGAATAAACGGACAGAATTATCAGCATCAAGATCGTTACGCCATTTGGACATCTCACATGTATGTTTAAGAAAAATCATTTTTCTTCTAAGATACTGCATAAAAGCTTATGAAAACACTTTTAAACAATTAAAAATTGATTCTGAGGATCGATAAATACCTTTAAAACGAAAAAATCATATACTTAGTTCTCAAATAATAGCATTTTAAAAATCGCAACTTTTGGACATACATCAAATTTCAAAGTTACGTTTTTTTAAAATCGTTTACAAAGTAAATAATCTATCTTTATTTTTGTTATCTGTGTAAAATATTAACAAAAAGTTATTCAGTGTAAGATTCATACCTTTAATTTTTTTTTGAAACGTATGGAAATAATTAAAAAAATTTTTTTTTTAATGGTACATTTGCTCAGTTAACGTTTTGGTATGTCCAAAATTGTGCCTTTTAGCAAAGAAAATATTTTTTTAAGGGCATTTGAAGAGCATTTTTTCCATAATTTATGTCAATTCTTGTCTCTATACAGTATTATAGTTTAACTCAAAAATTTTTGAGTTAATTAAAATGAAAGTTATTTGGTGTTGAAGCTTCAAAGTTGAGGTCTGTGTTTGTTCCCACCTTTTGAGAACTGCCCAGTGTGGTTATTCTGACCTCTCACCCCCGTGAACTTGAATTTCAGGGATGTAAATTAATGTAAAAAAAGAAGTAAACATGTTTTCATATGCTTAACATGTGCAGATTGTAGCAACAAAGAAAAAAAAATTTCCATGAAAAATGTATCTATTAGGCCTATATTAATGGAAAGTTCCTCGCCTCCGTGACAGACCTCATCAATGTCATTATTTCTGAGGTGAAAATAACTGATGGAGGGGAAATACATCAATAATAGACATTCTACCAAAATTATAAATTGCCAGTATATCCTGAAATTGACTAAATACTATTTTTTAATATACATTTGAAACTACTAATTAAGCCATACTTTAATTAAGAGAGCTTAATATTATACTCCCACTAATCATTAAAATAGCTGATTGTTTGCACAATTAACAAAATTACGACCTTGATATTGAATCGGGCTCAATTTTTAAATATTAAAAGTTTTTTCTCTTTTTTTTTTATATATTTCCGTGAACAAGGCATTTTTTATTTTTTTTATTTATGATTAAAATAATTGAAACTTAGTTGGGCCATTGTTTATGGTTATTTAGAAAACGAAGGGTTTCGAAATTGAAAAATATTTGCTTTCAAAAGTTACGTTTTCTGGAGAATGACCCATATGTTATTTGAGAACAACTTCAGACTATTTGTAAACTTAGTGTCAATAGCTTACTTAATATTTTCAAAAATTAAAGAAACAAAGATAAATTGTAGTTGTAGAGTGTTAATGAACAAATTATAAATGTCACAATTAAAAACTTTAATTTTTATTATACCTTTAATAATTCTTTCATCTTTACTAACTCAAAAATGCTTTCTATTTTATAGATGAAATGTCTACTTACTTACATTATGTAAGAAGACTTGATTTTTTTGAAACACCTGACTATGATTATCTGAGAAAATTGTTTCAAGATCTCTTTGATAAGAAAAAGTATGTAGATGATGCAGAATTCGATTGGACAGGAAAACAACTGGTAATTGTTTAATTTTTGTTTTTTGTGTACTACCTGCATCAAAAAAAGTTTTAATTTTTTACTGATTTTAAGATTACAGTATGAAGCATTTTAATATGAAAATTTTAGTTAAGACAAAATTCAACTTTTTGGTATAGATTTTTATTATAGCTAACATATTGTCAAAAATGAAATTTCTAATAATTTACTGCTGCTATTTTAAACGGGCATAAGCAGCTGATCTATTTTTTTTTTCCTTTTTAAATCACTTTTGTGTTTATAGTCTCCTGTTATGTAATTTTCTGTTTCAAGGCATGTAAAATTTGTGCACCTTTTGTTTCCCTGTGTAGGCTAACTTTTTCTATGGTGTTGGCTTTTTCTGAATTTTTTTTTGAACTTAATTGCTGTTGTAACAAATTTGTTTTTTATTTATCTAATTTAGTAGTTTTGTGGTAGTACATAATTAATTTTAAGATATAGATGTTTCAGACATTCTGAAACAAAATTGCTAATCACTTTTCATTTATGCTTAAAAAGTTCGATAAGGTTGAAACCTTCATAATTGTTTCAGCAATGTTTATGAAAACTTAACAAGATTTGCATTGAACTACAATAGGTGTAAATTCCATGAATATTTGTTATAGTTATTAATTTATCTGTGTTCATAGAATTATTCAATGTTGCTCAAATGTACAAAAATTATTTAAAGTTTAAAATCTTTCTAAATAATCTATTGTGTATACAAATAGATAATTTTTGAAATCTAAATCTACTAAGTGCGATTACGATTCCACCTGGATGTTGTTGTTATACAGTTACACTACTGCATCAAATTGTTTCTGTGTGTAAATGTCATTCATCAAAGTATGTATCATAACTTTACCAGCAAAAATATCAGTCATTTTCAATTATTTCTTAAGCAATAAGTACTGTTTCTTGAAGAAAAAAAAGGTGGTGGAGAGACTGCATAAGAATTTAATTTTTGCATTGATGCTTCTGTTTGAAAGACTACTATGGGTCAACTATTAGGTTAGAATTAGTTTTGCAAAATTTTTAACTTGAAAAAATTCCTGAATAAAATATTTATTATTGATTCTGTTTTTATTTTCTCTTAATTTTATATAGTTGCCAGATTTTGGTTTTAAATGTATGGTATATGTAGTTTACCACTCTGGGGTGTTGATATATCACATTGGAGCATTCATTTATTATAGCTGATTTTTTGTTATAGTACATACCAGGAATTTTTTGTTAGCTATATGATAATGTAGCTAACTGATATGGTTAGCTATATGATAATGTAGTGATTGTGAGGTCCACATATACTGAGAGCATACAAAGGGAAAATATTGTTTATGAGATATTTTCATTGAAAAATTAATTAAAACTAGCCACCCTCATGTTTTCCTTTTTCCCCTTGAGTCATTGTGAGATGTTTTTCTGTCTAATGTTTGTGCATAACAGTTGATGTCTGACCTTTGATATTCTTGCCATTGCTTGTGTGTGTATTTGTAGTCTAACCTTGTCCTTAGTTCTCTTGCTTGATGTTTTGCTTGTTCCTAAGTGTTTGTGATACCTGGCATGCCATAATATTTTCTCCTGATTGCTTTCTTCCTACAGTTTTGTGCAAAAACCAATGGTCTTGTTTTTTGGTCTAGTTTTGTTATTTTTATTTATTTTTGCACTAATTATACATGTTTAATGTTCTAACACCTCTTTTCTATGCATGTGTGGAAAATGGCTTTGAATTTATGGTTGTTCTTTCTATCTCTGTGAAGCCCTCAAATTTTCTACAACTGCAACAGTTACGTAATGCCCCTCCATCTGACCAGAGCAGATCGGGGAAGGTTTGTATGTGTATAATGCATGTTAAAGTAGCATGTGGAAACATTAATTGAATTTTTAATGTTCATTTGTGCTTTTTACACTTTCTCTTAGCTGTGAAAGTTGGTAGAATATGTCATTGGTTTTAGACAAAAAGTACTTGCTGCTTTTTCCAACTTAAAACAAATACCCTCATAAGATACCATTGATTTCGGTATAGCGAACCATATCGTGAATCATTTTGGTCTTAATAATGGACTGGGCTGGTACGCAAACAGGACCTAGGTTGCATAATACATTACAATGCTATTATTATTATTGTGAGGTCCACATATACTGAGAGCATACAAAGGAAAAATATTGTTGTTTATGAGATATTTTCATTGAAAAATTAATTAAAACTAGCCACCTGCGATGCAGAGCCAGATGTACGGTGGGGGGGGGGGGGCAAGCTGGGGTTCATGCCCCGGGCGGCAACTTCAGGGAACAGCAAATTCGAGTGGTGCTTCCAGGAGCCAGCTGGCCAACCAAACCACGGGCCGGTGTGCCCCCCCCCCTTCTCTGCCCCCTTGCAGCTCAGGTTTTTTTTTTTTTTTTTTGCACCCTTGAACCTGTCTGCATTTGTTTCCTTTTTCCGGCTTGAACATGCGGGACCTCCGCTTTTTTTTCTTGCACCCTCGAACCTGTGCGTCTTCGAATGCGTCTGCGAAACCTGGATTCTCAAAGGACTTTGGGAGTCCAGGTTTACGCCCTTGGTGGACCTTGTCCACCCCCTGGAGCTTCTGGCAAGAAAAATAGTCTTATTCTTAAAAATTTCTGAAAATACAAGAAATATGAAACTAGAAAGAAAAAAAAAAGAGAGCAATGCAACAGTTAATCAAACTAAAAAAATTAAGGAGTTACTTACTAAAAAAAACTTAACACATGGGTAAAAATCATATAGATGGAATTTTATGCATTCTCATGTATTTGGCTGACTGAAATTGATTAACAGAGTCATTTATTTTTAAAAATAGTGGCATATTTTTCAAAAGAAGTCGATAAAACGAGGCGGCGAGCAGTAACTGGTTCTTTACACAGGCATTTTTAGGTGTTATAAAGAGTGGGGTGAGTAAACACTGAACTGGAGCATGTGTACTAGCCACCTAAATAGTTTCCTCTCTAAGTTTTTATAGCATATTAAATAATAATTTACTAAACATTGATTGTTTCCTCGTTGATCAACTACTGGCTCCTGTTGTAGGCGCCGTGCAACCACCAATTTCAGTTTATTTCAGGGGGCAGCACATTTTACAATTAAATGAAAGAAGAAACTTTTTCTTGTGATAAACCATACAACTAAAATTTTTCCTTTACAAATATTCTAACTCACCCTTTTCTTATAACGGGGAGGGGGGGGGGGGGAGAGGTGAGCAGACTTAGATAAAATGAAAAGCTTTCTGCGAACACAAATCCTAGCTGGAAAATTTTCTGCAAGTGATTATTTTGCTTAACTCACCCTTGAATAAAGAATTAAATTTATATTCAAATATTAAAAAGGCCAAAAAAAAAAAAATACTTTAAAGCATTTAATTTTTTTTACAATAACATAAAGTTTGCTTTTTTCATCAACTGAAACCAACCAAAACCATTTTTTTTTCACACATGTGCTTTAAAAGGCTTTTGGAAAAAGGCTTCAACAGAAATAACATTTTTTTAAATTCTCTTAATTTTGTTTTTTTTTTTTTTGACGTTACCAGTTTGAAAAAAATTTCTGCTGAGCCGAAAATTTTCTGTGAACGCTGTTCGAGCCTTTGTCTGTATTATGCAAGATTGGAGATGAGCCTGTAAGTTTTGCCAGAGGCATTAGCAGGCACCAGCGAGTAAACATATGGCTCTCCGTCATGGGTGCAAAAAGGAGAAAAAGTCTTGTCCCCAAATTAAAAGAAGAAGAAGAAAAAAAAATACTGCTACCTTTGTTTTGTAGTTTTTATTGTACAACTATAAAATGCAAGTATTTGGAGATTTTGGTGTAACATCTGACCACTATCACCCAGAACAAAGCATTAAATTGGCAGAAGAATACTTAGTTTAGGTATTACAAAGAGGATCATTCTGTAAATGTAACTTAGATTATAGCTGAAGCAGACTAAGAACATTGACATTGAGAAATCCTTTTTTACTAGCATAAATGCTAAGGATAATATATTGGGATACAGTTGACTCTCTGTTTAATGACTTTTAAGGGATCACAAAAAAAACGTCCTTAAATAGAATGCTTTTAAAATTACAGTGAAGCTTCCGGGACCGTGAAAGGCAGTCTTTAAATGAAGAAAATCGTTAAATAGAGCGTCGTTAAACACAGAGCCAACTGTATTATTTTAACACAAACGTTCAATGACATTGTACTGACAATTGGTGCTGCTGGCTTAGATACATGCGACAGTTGTGCAACCAGGGGGAGGGGAGAAGCACAGGACCTGCCCCTCGCCAGAGGGCCGAGTATATCAATTTTTCTATAAATTCCATATTGTTAAAGAGAAGAAACGAACGTGCCTTGGATAAATGCAGTAATCTTAATAGGAAAAAATATAGAATGTTGGGAGAAAATCTAAAGTCTTCAAAATGCAACGCTTTGGAAGCCCCCTCCTCTAACCAAAACTATTCAAAAGCGTCTCAAATCTCGTTTCCAGGGCTTCTATTTCTCAAAATTCCACAGGACCTCGCCTTCTAACAACATTGAAAATTGTTTAAGACTGCTTTTTTTAGGAAGTACAGTTTTGAAAAACTGCCGAGCCTCAAACGTAACCAAATGTGGTCTACAATCACGTTTCTAATACTTCAATTTCAGAAAAATTTCGAATAAGGCCCTTGAACCTCCTTTCTCAATACCACCCAAATCATCAGAAATTGGATTTTTTAAAACGACAACTGATTGAGGCGTTAGAATGCAGTCCCCTTAAAATTGAGTGAGCTAATGCTCCCGTGTAAAATCTAAAAATGAAAAAACTACAATTGCAAAAAAATAATAAGGGGGAGTGCTTTAAACCCCTCCTCCAAGTATCACTAAATACTACTTAAAAACGTTGTCTTTTAGGACTTTTATTTCAAAATGTTTTTTGGGGAGAGCCTCAGAGCACCCCCATCTATAACATCATCAAAGTTTGTACGTAACAACGTTTTAGAGCTTCAATTTCGAAAAATTGGGAGAGGGGTGATCGATTTCTCTCTAGTTTTCAAAAAAAAATCGTATTGGAAATGCAGCCAAGTCCCTTACCCTAACGTCAACATATATCGCCTATAATAATGTTTTTAAGACTTCAGTTTCTAAAAATTTCCTCAGAAGTCCTCACGAAATATTCCTCCCCGTCCCCGTTACATCACCAGAGGCACTCTAAACCTGTGTTCTTAGTATTACAATTTCAAAAATTTCTCCAGGGGAGAGCCCCCCGACCCCCTATCAGACAGGGAAAAAATTTAAGTGTGCCCTCTTAAAATTATTTTTTAGTTGCGCCAGACATTTACAACTGATTTTATTGCAGTATGTAATTGCTTCAAATGTGCCAACTCCTCCTGAACTTGTAGAGCACGTGAAGAAACCTGTTGCTCTTTCTGCAAGTGTAGTAGCAAAGGTTTTCAACCAACTTGTAACAAAACTTTTAACATATACTCTTAAGATTATAGTATTAGACTTTAGGTTTTGTAAAGCTCAACTGTATTTTCCCATTGTTATTGCACTTTGAGCTCTCTTTGGAAGACTTTGACACTAAGAATAGTCCAGGGTGGCGACAGATCAGGGAGATCAGGGAAAAGTCAGGGAACTTTATCAATCAGGGAAAAGTCAGGGAATTTTGAAAAAATAACAAAAAATCAGGGAAAATTGATTTTATGAAGAAAAAAATTTTTTTTTTCCTTTACCAAATTAAGTACTCTAATTCCCTACGCATTTCTCGCCAATTATCTGTTCAAAAATTAAAAAAATTAAATGAATGAGGTGCGATTATACATTGCTGCATATTTGTGCATCTTTTTTCCTCAATGTCGAAGTATTGAATCTTACTTATTAACCACACGATGAACTTCCTCAGATTGCTTCTGTGTCTGTTAGGTTGTTTATTTTACCTAGCTTGAAATTTCCTTTTACGCTTTCAATGCTACGTAAAATAAACAACCATACAGGCAAAGAGGAAGCATTCATTAATGCCTTAGCTCCTTTCCCTTTATTCCCCTGTCTCGATGTAATTAGCATACTGTAATCACGATTTCAAGAAGAAATCTTTAGTTTTTGAATTAATACTATAAACGCTTAAAAGTTATTACTTCTTCGCGTTTTTAATTTAATTGCTAAAATTGAACTTTCAATAAAAAAACTTTGTTTTTTGCCGTTATACTATTTGTTGTCACCGCAGATTATGAAGGTTTTCTTTTCTTCAGACTTAAGTGATTCTTTAATTTTATAACCAAGTTGTATTCTTCTTTTATATATTTTGAAATTTACTAATTGCTTTTTTTTCCCTTGCATTTCAAAGTTGTTTGTTACAAAAGCAATCTTAAGATTTTTTTTCATTACGTACTGAAATCATTTGAAATAGAGTTAACTTATGTACTTAAGTAAATATCTTAATTCTTTTATTGTTAAAATGCTGTATTCATTCATTTAAACCTATGTTCTTGATTAGAGAAAAGCTCCTTATGAATGGATGTCAAATGGTTTCATCTGTTTTGCATAAATATGTCAATTAGTTATATAAGAATAACTGCATTACTTCTATTCTTTCACTATAACTTGTTATTCTTGCAACAATTATTTTATGGTTTAAAAACTTAGTTCAAAATAATTTCAATTACTCTTTAGTTCTATCATAAATACACATATTTTTAAAAGTAATTTTAATAGTTTCTTAAAATTCTTATGCTAAAGTGGTTTCTGGAAGTCAAGTTTTTTTTTTTTTTAATTTTCTGTAATCTTTCCATGTAGAAAAATTTAATATACTTTTATGTATGTTTTGTTTTTTCCCAAAAAAATTGACTTTATGTTTTTTTGAACAATTTTATTAAAAAAGTAGCATTTTTTAAAAATATATCTTTAGTTCTACAACTTTACACAACTTAAAACCTTTAAAATATTGCATTTTATACAAACATACAATAGATTTCAAGTAGAGCAAAGAAAGAAAACCATTATCATTGGTAACGTAAATCAGGGAAATTTGGTGAACTCAATCAGGGAAAAGTCAGGGAACTTTTTTTCACAGTTCCTGTCGCCACCCTGTAGTCGCTTACTCTGTGGTTTTTCGAAAAAATGTGCTTATTAATCATGTTACTATGAGATTATTGGATACATGGTGAATTAACTAGCAGTCATTCAACTAAACTGTCAGTTTCAACTAAACTGTTTCTTGAGCATCATCAATTTTGAGTAAAGATTCAATGTATTTTTTGTCGCGCTTCAGACATGAGATGCTTCTTGTCTTATTAAGATTTTTTAGAACATGTTCAGTTTAATTTGTCAGACATATACATATTCATTTGTCAGACATTCATATGTCAGACATATACTTTAGTACAAATAAAAAGTGCGGAATTATTGTGCAAATTTTGTTTGTACTTGAGCTATTTTGTTACATATTTGTAAGATTACTATAATTTCCATAGGATCAAATCCTGACACCCTCATTAGAAAGAAGGGAAAGAAGTGAGGTAGTGGTATAATATTTTGTCTATGTATGACCCCACTAAATTCCGCTTCCGCTTACAAGCCTTGACAATTTTTGACTTTTCTGTGTTTAATCAATGCAGCTCATGCATCCACCAGTCAAGGTTTAGATGCAGCTCATGCATCCACCAATCAATGTTAATGTTTCAAAGTTTGTTTATTTTTGATTGGACGTCACCTATTTTGTCCTCAAGAGGCGCCACAGGGAACCCCTACATCCACCAATCAATGGCAAAGTAATGGAATTAGGGTTGCCTTGTAGTGCCCTTTGTTGCCCTATAAGAATTAAGTGAGGGCCATGGTCTATGGGATTATTGTGCAGCTCTGGTTAGTTGAGCTGTGACCTTGACTATGTTTACCTGTTTTAGGAGAGTTGAGTGAGAAATAGAAGTGTTATTGGCTCGGATTTTAGTTGGAATATTTTTGAAAAACTACTAAGAAAGTTTCTTAACTCAACGTAGCGCCAATTACCCTTCCCTATTTTCCAAAACAGAGGTAAACGTTGTCAGAGTCGGAGCTCAACTTCTCAGAGCCGCACAATAGCTATCTTGTGTTTTATGTTTGCTAATATTACAAGGGCAATATTAAAATGAAATGCTAATGAGCGCTCAGTCTGAATTGCTAGGACTTTTCTTATTAGACTAGTAAAGGTTACATTGCAGTAAAACTAAGGAAATTGAAAAAGGAATAATGCAACAATATAAACAATGTTTCTATTTATTGTTTGATGTTAAATAAAATAATCTCAAATGTTATTGGTAAAAACAAAGTTTCAGCAAAAACCATACTAAATAGATTGTGATACAATTACTAGCAGTTTCTATTGGTTCTTAGAATAGTTTCTTTGTCATTTTTCTCCTGCATATGTTTCAGATGACTTACAGCCTTATTCACAATCAGGGCTTGGCTGCGGAATAATCCGCAGATTGATCTATCTTCTGTTCCGAATCAAGCTGCCGTTCTTATTCATCAACCTCGAATAGATGAAGCGAGCGATTATTCTGACACAGATGTAAAAGCTTCGCTAATTGACTGCGTTTGGTCATGTGATGTTGTTTACATTCCCACCATTCCCAGTCGCTTCCCCCTCCCCCTCCTGATGTTCACGTGTTTCGCATAAACGAAAAATTATGGCAGCTAGGTTAGAAACAAAATCAAACTTTTCTGTTCTTGAGCAGGAATTATTAATGACCTTAGTTGATAAATACAAGGGCATTTTAGAATGCAAAAAGGCAAATGCTGTGGCGAATAAGCAGAAGGATGACATATGGGAGAAAGTGACACAAGAACATAATGCTGTTGGGTCTGTGCCGCACAGAACTGCAAAACAATTAAAAAACAAATTCAAGAATTTGAAAGCTGTGGCCACGAAGTGAAAGACGGAAGATAGGATGGAATCCTTTAAAACTGGGGGAGGAACAAAAAAAAACATGCATCATGCCGATAGACGAGCGGGTGTAGCGATAATTTTGTGACATCATATCCGCCATATTGTTAAAATTTACTTACATTTAAACATGCGGTGGAGAGTATAATCGCGGATTAAAGCCACTAAATCGGCGGCTCAGATTCGAGGCTATAATCCGCACCTGGTAGGATCGAATTATCTTCCATTTGCAATTGTGAATAACGATTTCGTGCGAATCCTCAGATTGTTTTCAACAGTGGCAACATTGAAGGATTATTCGCGATTGTGTATAAGGCTGTTAGTTTTCTGGTCGGTTTTGATTTTGTCATGAAGTTTCTAACAGGACTTAACATTATTTGCTTTCACCTTTGGTAACTCTTTCACAACTGCCAAGGAAAATCTTCCACTCTAGAGTTGTGAAAAGCAAATCTCAGCAGAAGATGAAGCACCAGGCAGACACATGGTGAATTCCACAATTTTGAAGTTGTTCAAACAGGAAACAAAAATTTCAGAAAATGCCTTGAATATGGCCATCCTTTTGCTTTTCATGTTTTTGGTTTCGTTTGTTGATACGGAAGTCTAAAGATGCTTTAGGATTTTATCGGTCAAATCACTACTTTTACTTAGTTTTATTATTAATTCTTCATGTACTTCAACTGCTTCTGACGCAGTTATATGATCCGATTCAAGATTGAAACTTTAAACATTTATCGAATTCCGTGTATGAGTTTGAAATACAAATCACAGTCGGAATCAAATTCCTCGCTGAGAGTTTAAATTACGGCTGGTCAAAGTAGAGATTCAGTTAAATCCTGATTCTACTGTACTTCCAGCTGAAGGAATATGTTTCATACTGGGGTGATCTTGTAAATTTTTCGCTGTCAAGAAAGTCGATGAGAAGTAGTTGAATCACGAGTCGTGAGGAGTTCTGTGAAAAGGGAATTTGTTTTCTCAAAAAAGCTGTGCTCTCTGGAATGATATTTAAGCTGGCATTCTGGGATTATTTCACCCCTAGTTCCATGGGATATATCTGCATATCCTATTTATTTCTCTTTACATATTTTTTCTCCTTTTAAAAAAAAATCTTAAGTGATTGAATGTTGTAAAACTATAAGCTTTTCAAAGTAAACAAAATAAGTGTTTTTACAGGACATTTTTAATTCTGTTTCGTTCCACTCAAAATGCAGCATTTGCTGCGATATATTGTCAATTATATTTATTTCATTGCACTAAATTGATTCTTTTCAATGATTGTAGTTCCATGTTTTAAATTTCAATACATAAAAATTTCATTGAGTTAGGATTTTAAACAGAATCTCATAAACTGATAAGTTATCTTACTTGAGGGAAATATGTATGGAATGTTCAATCTGTGCATTTGTGAAGTTATTATTGATTTGTTTTCAGTATTGTGTTTTACCCCCCAATTTGTTCAATATATTAACATTCATTATTAATATATTAGGACTAACAAATTGTTTTAAATGGAATCTTATGGTTTATTTACTTTTCCTTTTTTTTCCAGTTCCAAATTTTCTGCTATGCTAGATTATGATGTTTTCCATCTCTTGACATTTTTCTTGCACATTATTCTTTTTACTTAGATTCTGTTTCTACATCAATTTGTCTATCATTAGCACTTTAACAAGTTATGTCAACCCAAAGTTTTGCTAGAAAATCAATTAAAGTAAATGCTCATATTCAGATGTGTTCAGTTCTTCATGCAATATTAATTGATTGTGTTAAAATTAAACAAAAGTTTAACTTAAAAGTGAGCCCATTTCTGCTTTAAAAGGCAATGCTCAGGAGAAAAATGTCGTTTTACGAAGAGGAATTTTCAGTATATGCTTTATAGTGGATAACTGATATGATTTCAAAGCCTTTTTTTATTGATGAAATGGTGTTAAGAAGTTAACAGGCTGAATGTTTAAAAGAATTCATCCAAACTGATGAAACAAAGTGTCAGCTTATGTTTGTAAGCCATCAAGCCATCGTAAAATATTTGAAATTTATGAACATGTGCTAAAAGTACCAATTGACTATAGTTGTTCTTAATTTTCTGAGTTTTGACATACCTTTGTTGACTCATTTAAGTATCAGAGAATATTTAAACATTAAATATACCAACTTGAAAAGACTTTTTCAACCATGTGCCCAGTGTTTTGACACCCATTATATTTCAATGAGTACTTAAGTTTATGTGTTAGGGAGTTGAAAACAAAAAAGCCTTTGCTGGTCTATATTTTCTCTTAGTTCTGCCTTGTGCAGACTGTCAACAAAATGGTTGACACTAAGCAATTGCTGAGTTGCAGGCTTTTTGATAACTGTTTATTTAGTATAAGTTTTTACTATGAATGGGCTTTTTTTAATTGAAATCTTTCAAGAACAAAATAAAATTTTGGACTGATTTGTCCCTTTTCATTAGTCCACACCTGTAGGTTCAATGAAGACTACTACGGAAATGTTAGTGTCACCTAACAGGGAGAGGCATGTAGCTTATGATTCTAGGGTGAGTTTGTTCTTTTGCATGTACTCTTTAACTCAGAACTGTCGTCTCTTTTTCTATCCGCTTTTATTTTCATTATCCCCATTAGGATCTTTATACTGTGCTTATGTACACTATTGCAATTCTTTAGTATTCTCTTTTTCTCCTCACTTCTCTCAACAGTTAATGGAGCTATTTCTCTCGTGGCATGTTGTCAGTTGTGTTATAATCCTAGTTCTTCAAGAGTTTTTGTTTTTTTAGACATTTTGCCCAGTGTTATGTTTTCTTTCTGAATACTCCCCCATGAATATTTTGTTTTGTGTTGTCAGTTTTTAATAAGGTACCTAGTTAAATTATGTCTAAGATATGTAATCTTGAAAATGGATAATACATGTGTGATATGTGTAAATTGTTGTTCTATTAGAAGCTTTTGATTATTTAAAAAAAAAGGAACAATTATAATATCTTTTACTTGTAGGAAATTCTTGTGTGCTGTTAACTTTCACAAGGTTTACTAAAATACTAGAGTATGGCGTACAATAATTTACTTTTTGTTGTTTTTTGTTAGGAAACTCCTATTTTAAATTTTATTGTGTACTTTTTTCTCATTTGTTAATATTACTCAAGTATGTCAAGTTTGTTTCAAGTGGTTTGTGTTCATTGAAATGAAATACATTTGGCTTTCAAATGTTTAATATCTGCAACTCTAATGTATTTATCAATTAAGAGAATCATTAATAAGGCATGAAAATTGCAAATTATTGCATACACTTATTTCAGGGATACGAGTAACCCTTTCTTCTCAGTGCAGAAGACCCATAACCTTTTGATTGAAAGAACATCCCCCAAAAGCTTTTTTTTTTTGTATGTTCTTTCATCATTTGCAGTTTTTGTGCTTTATTAATGTCAGTTTTATTGATTTATTTTCAGCGTAATTTATCCTTCTATTTCTACTTGTGTTTATATTTTAGTACTTATTGCAGATTTCCTAAGAAACATTTTTTTTGTCAATCAGTATTTCATACAAGTGCTCCGTTTTTCCCGGAGTTTCTCCGATTTTTATTGCGTACTCCGAAAATCCGATTTATTCCAAAAAACTCCGTTTTTTTTGACTTCGCTTGTACACTTTTCGATTTTTGAGGAAAAAGAAGAAATTTCCCTATTCTCGAAGGCAGAAATTGTGCGCAAACTCAACAAAAGAGAAGACAATTTGATGCTTTGGAAGCTTAGTGTTAAGATAAACACTGAGGGGGAGCGTCGATTGGAGATCGTCGTTTTTTCCTCGAGCATTTCAGCTACGTGTAAAACGTAGCCGCCATGTTTGGTCATTCACAAGATGGAAATTAGTAGACGATGCTTAAGCGCTTTCGTTTTCAAAGCAGAATTGGGTGTTTCTTTTAACTGCAAACTAATGAAAATAAGCAAAATGTGCTGCAAAATGTTTTTTTTTTTTTGGTTATCTTAAATAATTTTATTGAGAAATATGAAAACAGTTATACCATTTAAAATTTCATTTTATCCTTATTGCTTTGGACACGAATGTGCAAAAAATTCGCAATTAAATTGTAGTTTCATGGGGATTTTTTATTTTAAAATTATTTTCATGCAATAAATTCAAAATTTTATATCTTAATTTTTGACCTAGTCGCCATATTTGGTCATTTGCGAGATTTTGGTGCACAAGACTCTTAAGTGGCCAAGTTTTCAAAATCGGAATTTGTTGTTTATTGCAATGCAAACTATTGAAAATAATGCAAAATGGGCTGAGTTTTTTTTCTTTTTTTTTTCGGAAAATTCTAAATTTTTTTCTTGAAAAATGCAAAATTTTTTCTCCAGAATATTATTTTATCCTCATTGGTTTAGACTCTCATGTGCTAAAAACTCGCTATTTCGTCTAAATTTTAGTTTTTGAGGGTCGTTAATTATTTATAATTACTTTTAATGCAAGAAATTCAAAATTTAATATCTGAATTTTTGACTTAGTCGCCATATTTGGTCATTTGCGAGATTTAAGTACAAAAGATTCTTAAGTGGCCAAGTTTTCAAAATCGGAATTAGATGTTTATTGCAATGCAAACTATTGAAAATAATGCAAAATAGGCTTTTTTTTTTCGGAAAATTCTAAAAAAATTTCTTGAAAAATGCAAAAAATTTTTTTTCAGAATATTATTTTATTCTCATTGGTTTGGACTCGAATGTGCTAATAAAAACTCGCTATTCCGTCTAAGTTTTAGTTTTTTAAGGCTTATTAATTACTAATAATTACTTTTAATGCAACAAACTCAAAAATCTGTTGTCTTGAATTTTTCACATTGTTGCCATGTTTTGTCATTTGCAACATGGAAGTAGACAAGACTATCAATAGCCTAAGTTCCCGAAAAGAGAATTAGTTGTTTGTCTCAATGCAAACTATTAAAAATAACAGAAAGCAAAAAGTTTTTTTTTTTTAAATAATTTTCATAAAGGGGAAATTTTATCTATTTGATCCTTATTGCCTTGTAGGCTGTGCTATAAACTGAAACTATTTCATCTAAATTGAAGGTTCCTGCTGACTTCTCATTTATTTGTTTTTTATTATTATTATTATTATTTTTTTAAATAAATCAGAAACCTATTTTAACTTAAATTTTCCATGTGCAAAAAAAGTATTGAATATCTCTCTTTAAATCCTATTCATCCATTATTTTTTTAGAGAAGTTGTAAAAACTGTCTCCCCCACTTCAGTTTGTATTTCAAAACTTGGCGACATTGGTGGCCACTAAGTTTTTGGAGTCTAGTGGCCACTGGCTACTTACAAAATTTCAGAGTCTTGACCTTTACTATGAAGCTGCTTTACTTCCAAGTATAAGAAATAATAGTGTTTTTTAATCTTCAATATGTTCTTATGCAATGCATTTTCAATACATGTAGGATATGTATAAAAGCATATTTTTAAAAAAGATTGCAGTTTTATTAAATCAAACAGTAATCATGTTTTTTTTTTAAACTTTTCAATATGTATCTATGTAATGTTGCTTTTTTAATATAAAATAATTTTGTTTTAAACTTGGTTGTAGTTTTGTTGAAAATCTAACATGAAAATTCAGAAAAGCATTTTAAAAGTGCTTAGAATTTATGGAAACTTATGGTACAGGAGGAAGGTTTAGCGCAGGCCACGATTTCATGCTCCTATTTTAACCCTCAGTGCTCCGATTTTTTTTCTTAAGTGCTCCTATTTTTTGTATCTTGAGGTTGGCAGCTATGTAAAGCATATTTTTAATTAAATACTACTAGCTCACCCGTGAAAAGCATTTGTACTTGAAGTGTTTTTTTTTTTTTCTTAATGACAGCAAAAATTTGTTGGTACCCAACCTATGACCTGTGGGTCACATCCGTTCCTCTAAGCTGACCTGTGTGGCCCATTGCTTTGTTCAACTTTACAAAAGGAAAATCACGTTGTGTCACAAAGTAACAAATTTAGAGACGTATGGGTGATTCTCCAAAAACCTGACATTTTCCAATCATTTTTTTTAATAAAAATGCTGAAAAAAATTATACTTACTCTTTGTTAGGAACTTATTAAGAGAAAAATAGAGGGAACTCACTTTAACTATGTTACACCCTCAAAAGAGGGGGTCACATTTTCATACATCAAGAGACTGACAAGCAGCAAGCACCAGGAGAGTTACAAAATGAATTTCTTCATGGGTTATCTAAAATGTCACTATAGTAATAAAGAAATAACTGAAGCCTGAATCAAAAAATATGATTATTACATGACAAAAAAGTTTATGTAAAACCTCTCTTAACGGACACCCCCAATTTCTTTGAGTACAAGTTCCACATAGGTTTTTCCACATTATTCACTCTGAATATCTTACTCTCCGAATAACAGGCATTCATTTCAAAGAAAAAAAATCTATTGCTACATTAAAACATTCTTTAAATTAGCTATACACAATATGATAAAATTTACAAAAAGAAAAGTTACCTTCTCATTACCTGAAAATTGTTTTATGATTCAGGAAATGCAAACATGAATCAAAAAGGGAATCAGCAATATTAATAACATATACAGTCGGACCTCCATGTATCAAAGTAGCAAATTGCCAGAAAAAAATTCGATATATAGAAATTTCGATCTATAGAAACAATCTTATTTTATCCTAAAAATCTCCTAAAACGTTAAAATTAAAACTAATTTTCGTGTATGAAACCTAATTTCTAATTTATACCAGCACCGGATTAAATGAAAGTTAATAATTAAAAAAATAACAGAAATTGCATTTTTGCGCCTTCATACTTCTTCATTCTTCGGCAATTCAACTTGATCCGCAACATTAGGGGATTTTGGTTTTGACAAATCGAGAAAAAAGTAAAAAATTAATCTACGTAACTTGAATGATATAGAATGACTAGAAACGATAATCAACAGACAAAAGGAATGACTTGAAACTGATTAAACAATGTTACTGGTTACAACTAAGATATTAGAAATAAACTTGAGGGAATTTAGGTACTCTAGAACAAAAAAACGACCTATCTACACACCCATCAACCCCAGGTTCCTTATGAGTTTCGTAGCAACCTTTAGTTGACATAATTTTCTCCCCTAACCTTCATTTTTCATGAGACAAACAGTCTAAAGTGGAAAAAAAAAAATCTATGACTGTCTTGAAAACAAATTCGATATATAGAGATTTTTTCGATATATAGAAACAATTTTTCTATGTAATGAACATAGAAATTCGCTGGGATTTTGATGTATAGAAAATTTCAATATGTGGAAGTGCGATATATGGAGGTTCGACTGTATTTTACTTTTAATTTAAAGCAACTACGAAATTTATAGCAACTTCACTAACCTATTTGAGCAACATTTAGATTAACAAATGTCCAACCAATAAATCTCTCTTGGAATAATTCATCTGAACAGCGAAAAAAATTGAATAGAATTAGTCCACTGATACATTTTTTTATTTATTGCTTGCCAAAGTTAAATTTCTTTTTTTCAATCACTCTTATTTTCCAACTAATGTATTGGAAATAAGTCTTTCTATTGTATGGGATGCATTACCAGTTCTTGAGAATAATGCTAGGAGAGTGATTTTTTTAGGACTGGAGTATGACATTTTCCATACAATTTACCTGTTATGTAGACCCAGGATTATATTTAAGGTAAATGTTATTTTTCTATTCTAACCTCTTAATTCAACCACAAACTATGAGTAGAGTTTTTATTTTTTGTTTATTTAACCTTTTAAACGCCAATGTTCCCAAATGGGAACATCAACTTAAAAAATCGTAAAAAATAAATTTTCGCTTGGGGTATTTTAATTTTTTTTTTCTATTTATTGCCAAAAATAGACCTGATTTTTTAAAAGAAAAACTAGTTCTAATTTACGATTACTTTTTTCTGCAAAAATTTGCTTTTTTACCGATTTTCACGGAGACAGATTAAAAAATTTATATATTTTTTGAAAAATGCTTAACTGTTTTGATATTTTAGAGTAACAATAAACAGGGATCCTTTTTTGATGACCAAACATGACCAATAGTAGTTTAGAACAAAAATGTAGATCCTATAAGCGAACAAACTTCGTTGTTCCCGATCAGGAACATTGACGTGATACACTATACAAAAGTGGGCAATTTACGCCACTGCGTAAGTTCTCTTATCTGATTATTGATAGTCTAAGAATTAAAAAACAACCTCTATTCATGCATCTAAAAGTAGGTGGGCGACATTTTGACCTTTCAATGTTCCCCTTTCCATCCTCTCCCTCCCCTTCGTCTCCGGTTTTAGGATCGGAGTGATATTGAAAAATTGCTTTGTACGTAGAAATGAAGATGTTTACAGCTCTTCTCAAGTACCCCGCTTAGGCTTCAATCTGTTCGCAATAAATTCCCCTCCTTGGTCACGTGAGACTTTGTAGAGCTGTCCCCCAATCATCTATTTTTCTTTTTGGCGTACTTTACCAGTAAAAGTCAGACAAAGAAGCAAAAAGCATAAAGTAAGTCTTAATGCATCTTAAAATATCATGAGGGGAAAAAAAGTAAAAAATAAATAAATTTGAGCAATTAGAATGTGAAAGTAGAGTATTGAGATGGGGAAAATGTGTCTGTCGATCTGTCTGTCTGTCCTCCTCAAATAACATTTGGGTGAATAATCCAATTCAAACGATTTTTTTTTTGTTTGAAAGATCTCCGCAAGGACACCTCATTCCCACATTTCCTTTTTTTATTTGAACAATTTTTCGTTCAATTTTGAACAGTTCAAATCCCTTAACATTATCACCTAAGGGGAAACTAAAAGTCAATCTTGGTTCAATACATTTAGTTCAAAGAAATTGTGTTGAAAATAGCTCTTGTTGACCAACTTCCGACTCCCGATTCGTTAAATTGTAGATCAGTCGACTCCTGTACCTAAAATTTAGTGGGACTCCGACTCTCTAACTCCAACTCTGACTGTAGCTTTGGAAAAAATTTAGACACAGAGAAAAAATATGATTGACTCCAACTCTTGGATTTCATGTAATTGGTATCAAATTTTGAATGAATTGTTTATTAAATACGCACTTTTTTTATTGAGCAATCAAGATTGGTTATTACTTTCATTTGACCGTTTTGATGTGCTATCATTTTATTTTCCCGCCAGCACCCTCTGCAGCATAACCGTTGACCAGATCCTCACGATGCTGCTCCTCCAGCGAAAAGCGTCTCCAGGTTGCGTCCATATCCTACACACACACGCATACATACACAACTACACGCACACATACACACGTGCATAAATGCGAACACATACACACAACTACCCACACAGTCATGCCTGCATATAGACACAAACACACATGCCTACACACACATACACATCCCCTACACACAAACACAAATACCCCCCCCCACACACAAATATGCATGCCTACATACACGCACACACTCATGATTGCGAAAAACAAAATTTGAATTCAAGATGACAAAATTCAAATTAATTTTCTTTTTTTTAAATATATATTTTGAAATATTTGAGATTGAAATGAGTGTGACAAAAAGTATCATGTATATCAAGCATTTTTGCAAAAATACAAATCTGAAGCTCTAGTGAGCATGAGGCATAATCGATTAAAAGTCTTAGTAAAAAACTTAACGTAACACGCCAATGTTCCCAAACAGAAATATTACAAAAATATTAGATAAAAAATTTTTTTTTTGAATATTTCTTCTTGCATTGTGTAAAGGGATGCCTAAGAGTCCTATTTTCATGAAGCAATTCAATATTTTACAGTGGAACATAGAGTGGCATTTAAAGGGTTAAAGCAGAAATATTGTTCAGGAGAATGACAGCAAAAATGTTACATGCTCTATTCTTGAAGTTCAAAATGTTAATGAGAACAGCAGACAAATCATATTAACAAAATACTTAAGGAAGCCAACAAAATGGTGATAATAAACAGTTTTATAGTACAGCAGATTAAAAATTCGTTTTTTTTTAATCTGTAACTAGCTGCATTAGCCGGATTTGCATAGTCTACCTCGAAAATAAAAGCTTTGTCAAGTGACCCATGTTCAGCAATCAGGCTTTCAAAAGTTCCTAAAAAAATTAAATGCAGCTCTCCATAAATACCACTGAAATCCTTAAAATAAAAAAGAAAGAAGACAAATTGCCAAATAATGATCAAAAAATGAAATTTTTACCTCAAAACGAAAAGCAAAATTTTATTTAGTCACAGCCATGAAAAAAAAAAAAAGTGGCAACCTTCTGAACACTAATTTAAAATGAGAAAGCTCAAACGATAATTTTCCGATTTGAAATTTCTTTTCCATTACGCTTAGTAGTGCTTTTTAATTTTTTCCCGGTGATTTTACTTTCTCTTTTTTTGAAATTTGAAGGAAGTGAATGAACTGTATGGGTGTTTTTCGTACACTTTTGAATGGGTGCCAAAATCGAACTGATGAGATAATTTTATCGGGTAGAAAGAGCCATTTAATGCCATTTTCGGGCTCTAAAATTACAATTTGAATGGTTTGGTTCTTTTTTGGCTTTCGAAAACCCCCTACTCTCCTTCTTAGGGGCCTAAGTACCTCCTTTGCCAAATTTGGTCGAGATCTGAGGTAAACTGGATTTGTATAGGGAACATACACTCACATATATATATTTATTGCTTTATTTATATAGATAATTGAACTCATTCCTATAGGACAGAAGAACGACATGGAAACCTGCGGACAAAGTTTAAAACAATGTACCTTGATTTAAATAATTCAATGTATTTAAAGAATGCTATTTTAGAGCTTTAAGTATACTTGATTTTGTACTACAAATTGAATTTTTGGAATGTTGACATACAATTTTTAAATAATTTAAGTCGATTTGAAAAACGGATGGGGACACGCCAAAAGTGACTTTCTGGTTATTTAAAAAAATTTTATAGAAAAAACTAAATAAGTTATTGTTTTAATAAGAGTAGAATAACATCAGGTAAGTTATTTCTAACTATTAAAAAAGTGAAAACACTTTCTGAGTTAAACAATTCTTGTGCTAGGCTACTGGGACATAATATTGTTAGGATTTTGGAGAATCACCCATATATTCAAATGTTAGTTTCTGAAACACAGATTCAAATTTTGCTTTAGTAAAATAAGCATCTAGTTTTGATAACAATTCTTAGTCTGTAATTTTCTTTTCCATGTTTTTCTATACTACCATAAAATGCATTCTGGCCCGCAACAACCATTTTAATATAAGGTGCGGCCCTTGGGATAAAAAAAAGGTTGGGCACCACTGCTCTAAAGCAATGTGTAATAATAAAGCAACAAAATAAATTGAAATGGATTCCTTTATTTTGTTAGATAATTGTTTAAAATTATACTATGATTTAAGATAAAATTAATGTTTTGGTTCCTGTTTTTAACAACAGCAGAGCTTTAACTCAGAATCTTGAAATAAGTTTAGATTATATAGTAATGAAAATTTAGATCAAATTTATAGTGTTCTTCACAAAAGAAAAAAAAACTTTGAGCAATAACATACATGATTAAACCATGCATTCAACAAAGCACAACCTAAAATGATTTTGCTTTTGAAATTTCTAGTTATGAAGACCTTCCTTCAGTTTTCGAATCCAATTATAGTTGGGAGTCACAGTCCTAGAAGTGCAAAAGAAGTTCAGTAAATTATATGTAATAAATCTTCTAAATTTCTCCTCCAATGTTTTTTTTTTTTTTTTTTTAAGTTTTCAATGCTGGTATAAGAGAATTTAAATCATAAATTTTTATGTGATTTAATCAGCACTTTGTGCAAAGAAATTTGTATGTTCCTGACTGCAAACCTTTTTTAAATTTTTTTGTCCTCTATGGTAAATGATTCATAAAAATGTTCTAGCTTAGATATACCATGTGAAAAAAACCTTTTTATATTGTGTCTACTTTCTAGCTTGAAATATTGATGATCTAACATGTCAACCCTATTTTCAGCTTAAAAATTCAAACTGAGAAATAATCAATACTTAGCAAGAATTGTCATTAGGGAATTATTGTTTTAAAAGTTAACCAACAAAGATAAATTTAAAACAGGACGGGCACCCACCCACCCGTAAAAGCAAGGGTGCACCCTGCTATATATCGCTAAGACCCCCCTCCCCCCAAAATGAGAAAAATACCTGTCAAAACAACCCTCCTAAAATTTCAATGGCGCAGTCTACGCTATATTCCCCCCCCCCCCTTTCTAGGTAGACACCCTTGATTTAAAAGATAAGTGTTTATTTCTGTATTAATCAAAAAATGATATACATGTACTGGTAGGTTTTTCAAGGTGTTCAGGAATTTTGAAATTTTTTGCTTTGAAAATATTGCACGCTTATTCCTTTTCTTTGAATGTATGATTTTTGTATAATATATGCAAAGCCAAGTAAAACTTCAAATGTAACCAGAAGGAAATTTTGGTAGTACTGGGTACAAGCAGGGGGGGAGTAGAGGTTGGGTGAGAAATCTTTTCAAAAACTTTTATAATCTGTTTTGTATGTTTAAGTTGCTATGATTATGTTTGCGAAGAGCTGTTAAAAAGAAAATATTTTTTACTGTGCTTTGTTTTAGCTTTTAATCATTTATTTTCTGTATTTAAGAAAAAAATACTTTTGTTTCAGAACAAAAAACCTCGCCAATTTGGTTCAGTTATTATAGTCGATCATTCAAAGCCACCAGAGATGAACGTCTTGAGCAGCAATTTGGCTCCGAACGATCGCCATGATTCCGTCCAAGTCGTCAGCTCCACATACAGTGAAGCACCAGATAACCCAACTACAGGGCACTCAAACACACCCATTGCAATACCTAATGAAGTGGAAGTCATCTCAGAGACAAAGTATGACTTATTTAATGAACTTTTATACAATACTAGCATTCCCGTACCCAGCATTGCTCGGGTAATAGAATTAGCCGGGGATAACAGTGCTTGGTGCACCTAGTTACGAAAATCCCCTATACTAATTATTTATTACCTATATTTTTTCTAATTTTGGGAGGGTCCCGGGGCTCCTGGACTTCTCATATATATGTCCTTGTCCTTAACCGATCCTTAACTGTCATTAACGATCCTTTAAAAGTATTGATTTTCTTTACCTGAGCAATGCCGGGTACGGGAATGCTAGTATATATATGTTGTCTCAGGACATTGATTTTTATCATTTACTTTTACGATGTGAAATAACACTTAAATGCTTATGTATTTTATCTGTGATGTTCTTAAAAACTGTTTCCAGTTTTGAAAAAGTGAAAGCGAAAGCCAGAAACATCATTTGACTTGAGAAAAGCTTTGAAGAATCATGTGAGAAACAAAAACAATATCAAATTTAAAATTCGCTATCAACCAAAAGTTGAGATGAAGTACTAAATAATGATTTAAATGGAGGAAAGCCTTTGAAAATAAAGGATTTAAATTTCAATTACAGGTTTTAAATTTGCAGAAATTAAGGGATTTTAATTAATTTCTCTCGAAATATTTGATAGTTTGTAGTGATTGTGTGTGTCAGTTGGTATGTCAAGTCTGTGATATTGCATCACATAAAAAGCATGCAAGCAGAAAAGATTCTTATTAGTGTCCTTAACATTAAACTTGGTTTCAGGAAATCTGTGAATTCAGACCCTTCCATTAGAAACTCTATAGAGTATTTTGAACTTCTCAAAATATTATTGCGCACATATCCTCTTACAATTTTTTCAAACATAATATTGTTTTCATAAGGTCTTTGAATACACTGTATGAAAACTGCACTTTCCTGCATGAAGCTCTGAGGGATAAAACAACACAACTTTTATTGTAATACAGCCAGACCTTGATATAAGATCACCCTGTATACAAGGTCACGTTTCTTTAGTCCCGGTTCATTGAATAGAAGTTCTGTGTTATGAATTATCGGATATATGGTCCGAACATGAATACCGTAATTGCTTATAAGGTCACTTTTATCTGACTTTCTTTGGGTGATTTCAGTGTCACACAGATTCAATTGCAAGAATTTCCGTGGTACGTAATCTTTTATCGGTGAAATATTACTTTTTCTACTAATCTATATATATAAAGGTGACGGTGTTTCTTTCTGTGCACCCAATGGCCAGAAGACCCCATAGCACCTACAGCCCTGAAACTTGGCACGAAATTTAAACGTACCCCGAGGGTCTGCACCTCAAAGCCCGAATTCTAAATTTCCAATTAGTTTTTTCATAATTAACTAATTAAGCTGAAATTTTAAGTTTTTTTTGCCTAATTAAGGGGTAAAAAATCCCCCCATCCCCTTAACATTATCTGTTGTTGGAAAGAGCTTCCCTTTCTGAACAAGATGTTTGTTCCATTTCTCTCAATTAATTAGAACAGGAGATATAAGCTATTCTAATTGCAATCCTAATTGAGTCAATTTTTAAGGCTAAACTTGGTTTTTGTTTCTGCAATGATGTCACGTCATCTTCAGTATACAGATGAAATGTGTTTGCAGTGACGTCATCTTCGCTATACGGATGTGTTCGAATAGTAGAACCAGTGGTTGCGCTGTTGTCATTTTTGTTAAATTCATTTTGCGAATGTTAATTGATTTTCTTTTTTAATTTGAAAGTTGCTTGGCAAATTTGGAGATAAACAATGGAGTTGTGGATTATTTGTTTATTTCGCATTTAGATTTTTAAAGGGTGAACAAATCAAAATAAGCTCAAACGCAACGAACCCCTTGATGAAGCCCCAGGGGTGTTTTGGGATTATTGTTCAACTTTTTATTATTCAACTTTTCTGTGGCTAATATTACATATATATATATATATATATATATATACATACTTGAAGGATGAGTAACGACATTTTAATTCAAAAGTAAAGCACATTAATGGGGAACAAAAAAGTTCTTGCTTAAGTACATGCAGAACGCAGCAGCTCCCCCCCCCCCCCCCCCGGAACTCTCGGAAGTAAACACAGTCAAAATAATGATATAAGAATTGTTAAAAAGACAAGAGCTCTGAAGAATATACAGAACAATGATTAATAAATTTAAAGGGAAAAAAAAGTAAAAATGTATTAGAAAAAATAGATTTAACTGTGTCAAATCTTTTTTTTCTTGTGCTCGCCGGGAAGGGGGGGGGGGGGCTCCGCGAAGTTCGTAATTTTTCCGGGGGGGGGGGGTTCACGGAGATCTGAAGTTTGGGAACCTCTGATCTAATGTATTACAAACAATACACTTGCATCATTTTGTCCTCAGTCTATCATTCCAACTACGTGTTTAAAACTTTTGAGCTGGATGGTAATTACATTTTAACGTATTTCCCCTGAAAAAGACATAAACAATGGCTACCTTCGCTAAAACTTTTGCATGTGTTAAAACAAAAGTTCACTTAATACAGCGGTTCCCCCATCTTTTTCAGGCTAGTGCCCATAAAGTCATAATATATTAACAATTACCCTCAAGACACTTTAATATGAAAACAAATTTGCTATAGCATTTTTTTCTTTTAAATTGGGGTTTCAGGTGTGGGGAGCGATTCCCCCTTTAATTTTCCTGACTTTGAAAAATTTATGTATAGGGCATGGCTTTTGCTGTTTTTCGATACAATATGCATCCTCCCCTTTCGCCCCTCCCCCTGGAAAAATTCAGAATGTCGGGTTGGTAAATATGAAAACTACTAATAAAATATTGAATTCACTTAATATAATATTTTATAACAACATAAATTTTGACAAAGCAGTTATTTCAATTATTTAGAAAAAAAGTTTAAAAATCCTTACCTTTCCATCAGAAGGTGTTGAGACTCTTGATGGTTGCATGCTTGGTTCTTGCTATCATCGACGATTTAAATAAGTGAAGTCTCACGCAAAAGAAAAGTTACTATCCCATGCCCCATGAGCACATTACGACTAGACAACTAGACGCCTTTTTGTGCAAATGAACCACATTTCGCCAAAATTATCGAAGAGTGTCCGTTTTAATGAGGGTAAAAATCCTTTTTACAAGAAAAGTTATATCCGTGACCAAGTTTGATAGTCTCCACTTTAATAAAGGGAAATTTAATGTTTTAATCCTAAAAAATGGAGGAAATAAAAAAAAAACTGTCCGGAATGAGGGGTGTACGTTAAGCGAGGCTTCACTGTTTTACGCACACTTAAGGAAATTTATTTTCCGCAAAACAACTCTTTTGCGAATATTAATTGTTTATGTGCAAATATAGATGTAACCGCAATAGAGGTTTAGCAATGATCTGTTCAAACAAGATATTCCTCTTTAAAAAAAAAATAATTAAAAAAAAAAAATCCAAGAAGTAATTCCAGGTTTTTAAAGAAAAACCTATTTGCCAGAATTTGTTTATAAATATCCAACAAAAATTACTTGAACCCCTGCCCCACCCCCCTCTTTACTTTTTTTTTTAAAGCAAAGCCTCTACATTGTCTCGTTCCTTATAGGTACCAGGTATTTTGTGTTGAGATATGCATTGCAGTCTATATATAACTGCAATATGCTGCTTCAAACTGCTTAAAGCCAGAGCTCTCAGCACAAAAATCTTTCTAATTTAAATACAAAAACGCTTCCCCCACCCCCTATTTTTTCGCTGGGATATAATTTAAATTTGTACACAAATTGGGTGATCCTCAATTTCTCCTTCGAAAAAAATCTGTAACTGGAAGATTAAAAAGGATCTGGTGGGTAATGTTTGGTTTGGTTAAGGGGGGTGGGGTCATGACCCTCATGATCCCCCCCCCTCTTGGACCCACGCTTTTCCCCTCCGTAAATTTTGCGTTTGGATATAATTAAATTTTTTATACAAACTGGGTGATCCTCAATTTCTCCTTCGAAAAAATCTGTAACTGGAAGAATAAAAAGGATCTGGTGGGTAATGTTTGGTCTGGTTAAGGGGAGTAGGCTCATGATCCCCATGACCCCTCCCCCTTGGATCCACACTTGCCCCTCCCCCCTCCTTAATTTTGCACTTGGATATAATTTAAATTTGTTCATAAAGTGGGTGATCCTCAATTTCTCTTTCGGAAAAATCTGTAACTGGAAGTTTAAAAAGGCTCTGTTGGGCTATGTTTGGTCTAGCTAGGGGGGTCATGACCCCATGACCTCCCGCTTGACCCACACTTGCCCCCCCCCCCTATAATTTTGTACTTGGATATAATTTAAATTTGTTCACAAACTGGATAATCCTCAATTCTCCTTCGAAAAATTCAGTAACAGGAGGATTAAAAAGGCCCTGTTGTGTAATGTTTGGTCTGGCTAAGGGAGGGGGGGGGGTCATGACCCACCCCTTGGATCCGCGCTTGAATGTAACACACGCAGTACACAAGCACAAACACTCACACAGAGCATTAATGTCATAAGACATTTTAAAATTACTATGTAAAAGCAGGAAACTTTTTAATCAGAAAATATAAAACTTAAAGTAATACAAAACTTGGAGAAATTGCGGCAGTTTTGTGTATGATGGACTAGCTGTGTTGGCCAACTTTGCAGGGTTTACCTTGAAAATAAAAGTTCTGTCAAGTGACACATGTTCAACAATTTGGCATAAATGAGGGAAAAAAGTGTATGATTTCCTGTCAGAATAATGACAACATTCCCTTAAAATGCCTATTTAAAACTGACATTAGTCCCTAAAAGTTTCCATTTGAATAAAGAAAATTCTTAAATATTCCCTAAAAATCCAGACTCCCATCAGATTGCATCTGGCACTGCGTGAACTTTAACGATCGTTGTAGTGGTCCCTGCCGAGAAAAAGAATTGAGAGTATGAACCATGAGAAGTCTTTTTCTCCTAAATAAATAAGGAAAAGGCCAAAAAACTCATTAGTCCCAAAGTATTGTCAACAGACCCCACAAATCCCCATTAGAATGAGGATAACAGTACCCAAAAATTCCCTGTATAGTCTCAACGTTAGTTCCCAAAAAAAATCCTTCCTTGAAGACCACTGTTCATCCATTAGGATGAGGACAATGATCTTGAAAACGCTCCTTAAGAGAAAAAAACATTACCTAATATTCATTGTGGCAAATGTCTGCAATTTCTGTGATTTTTTTTTTCATTGAAACTAGATATAAAACATGTAGGAAACTGGCTAGGGGTGACAGTTTCAGTTTTTTACCTCGGTTAGGAAAAATAGTAGATCGGCCACTAGTACCACTAAAAATGTACAGATCAGTGGAATTTTGTAGGTACCTGTCTATTGAACTAGTGACTTATTTTTATAAATTTTTACCCCTGGATTGTTTTATTGACATGTTATTTTCATCAAAAGCAATGTTTGTTTTGGGTTTCTTGATTTACCAATTAAAAAAATAATACTTTTATTTCTAATTTTGCTTTGGCTGCTAAAAATTGTAGCAATAAATAAAATTAATAAATACAAGATGTGAATTAGCTCCCCCCAATCAAAAAATTATTTGTAAAAGTTAATATGTATGAAAACAATTTTTTTTAAAAATCAGTGTTTCAAAAGTTGGTGTTCATGGTTTATGCATGGATACTATTGATGTTTTAATTTGTAACATTTTTTACATATATGTTATTTAATATATTTTTTAACTTTTTTCTTTGAAATGTTTTGACATTTTCCTACTGAAAGTTGATTTTATATTTTTAATTTTTACTTCTACCAAACACTCTGCATATATCAAGTCAAAACATTATCAATTTAATTTTCCATTTTTTTCCCCTTCAGATGTTGTTGCTTCTTCAAACGAAAAAAAAAGAAACCAAGCCGCCAGAAATGACTCGCAGTCACTTGTAGTCCTGAGCAAGAAGTTGTGTTACTGCACACTTCCCCATCAGATTCCAAGGAGAGTCTGAGCGTACGAACTGCTACGGTTTGAGAAAATAAATCCCTCTTCATCACACATTCTAATTCATTAAGGGCTTATCCATCATTTGTCAGCTGTGCGAGCTGTCTGACGCCTCAACTGCAGCATTTCCGTGTTTTGGCTCATACAAAGCTGTGATTAACTTTTCCTTCTTTGGAAATGTGTATGAAAAAAAATTCACTTAATGTCACTCTCTCCTTGTTCTCTAGTGGACAAGATTTCATTGCGCAGTACTTGCAACTTGGGTTTAGATTTGATACTAACAGAAATTACCAAAGTGTAGCCTTTTGGGAAAGCTGGAATTTGCAGGCTAGAGTTTCCCGAGATGCCCAGTTATCTATTTTTATTTTAAATCTGTTTTAAGGCTTTTAATTGTAACATTTTGTTTTCCCATATAGGCTGCTATAGTCAATTACAATTAGTCATCAGCTTGTACTCAACTCATTGAATTTGAAACAAAAGTTATTTCTGTGTTTTGGAAGTACATATGAAGCATAAAGCCTACTTGGGCTTAGGTTTTTCTTTTTTTTTTTTCTTTTTTTTAATATCAAGTTACATATTTTTATTTTCATTTGCCAAAGCTATTATTTTTGAGTTGCAGGGTTTACATTTGCAATAATTGAAAATTCTTTTCAGCATTGAAAGAATTTTTCAACATTAACCAAAATGATCCCCGTGGTAAATTTTATGGATTGGTCTATGAAACAGCGATTTAACTTCATTAATAACCATACTTTACATTCTCCTTGCACAAAAGCATGAAGTCTTTCCTGTGTTGTAGAGTTTGAATTCTTGGGACAGTTTGAATGAAAAAACTTGAATGTTGTTTGGGATATTGTTATATACAGTAAATTATAAATATATATATATAAATAAAATTATTCTAATTACCAGTGCTATCTGCTGTCACTGGTGTAATTTTGCTCTCTGTAAATAGTATGTTATTATTGTCTTAACCTTTATCAGTACTTTCAGGATAGGTATGACGACTTATGACATTTTCAAGTAAATCTTATTCTTTCAAGATACACTGCTAGCTAATGTTTGAAACTTACATTAGAAAACCATAATGAGCTCATAGTAATAAAGTTGTGCACTTTGAATTTTAGTGTATATTTTTTTATGTATTCATTTTGAGCTCCTTAATGTGTTCACATATTTCATCCAATACATTTCTCCAAAATTTTTTGAACGATACTTAACCCAAGACCAAAATTTATTTTTACTATAATGTGCTACGTGTTGGTTCTCATTGCTTGATGTATGTTGCATGTGTTAAATCTTTATTATGCTTTTAAATTTTGACAAATTGTGATACTTGACTAAAATCATTAAATATATTTTCTTGTATAAGCAACCAAAGCCCCCCCCCCCCCTTTTTTTTTTCTTTAAACAAAATTTTGGTCTTTGGTGGTAAGCAATTTTACCCTTTTATTTTTAACTCCATCCCCTATTTTATCAGTAAATATATTTAATATAAAACTATAGACAGTTAATTTGACAGATGGCAGGCATATTTCCTTATTCACTCCTAAGACTGTTAGGTTGTCAACTTCTAAACTGCAAGTTAGTTTTGCTTCTGTTAGTTATGCAGTCAAATTTTTTGTAATTAGGGTTGTATATTGTGGAATTTTTCCTAAATATGGCAGTATGTGCTTTTTATTTAATACTTGTTAGTTCTTTTAGTTTTAAATTATTTAAATTTATAAACATTGAAAACAAATGCTCACTCTTTTCCGTTTGTGAGGTTTTAGTCAAATTTTGTGGTGTCTTGATATTTTTTTTTCTTCCAAAAGCGTGTATGAAATAATGCTGCCAGCTGTATTTTACAGAGTCCAGTTGAAAACCTATTTTTATGTATTAATATATGTTGTTTTTGAACTGAAATATTGTTTATATTTTAGTTGTATTATTTTTTATAAGACACGGGATAGTTTAAATTTTCCAGCACATAAAATGCCCATGCCTTTTTAAATCTATTTCTTGAATTGAAATCATTTTCCCGAATGGATTTTTTTGTAGCTGTTTTGTACAATCATTAAAAAATTGAATTATTTGTACTATGTATAGATGGAATAAAGAAAGCTGTCTGAATCAAACTGTGCTTGATTTTTTAAAATTATTATTTTATTTTTAAAGAGAACCATTTCATTTACATCAAGTCTGTATGCAAGGGGAAGGTTTTTAGTCTTGAAACGCCCTCCAAAATTTTTCAAAACTATTACAAAACAGAACAAAAAAAGTATCTGGAAAAAAAATATTACTGTTATTTTCAATTTTCCTTGAAAAATGAAATTATTGCTATTGAAAAATGGTACAAACTATTGCTGTATCTGTATTTCTTTTTGAGAAATGCCGTTTGTTTCATCAGCACTCACATTGAAACATTATTTTGCATTTAACTTCTTTCTGTTTCTTCCTTATTGATTATTTTCGCAAATAGAAATGAAATGATGTTGTAATTAATAAAGTTGCATATTATACATTTCCTGAAGTGGACTTTAGATTTTTTAAAAAATTTTTTAGAACTTGAGCGTCAGAAATTTTCCATCAGTGACATTCTTGTACTTCACTCTCGTTCGCCATTTTTCCAAAAGGAGGAGTCCCTCTTGAGTGTAATTTCTTGAATTCCAAAAAGTATATTGTTTCTATATTTATTTAATATGTACGTCATCTTCTACATTTGCTCATGCAATAAGCAGAAATATCTCTCCCTCATTAAAATAATCTATTAAAACAAAAGAAAATGTACCAATTTTGATCTCACAAAAATGTGTTTGGTAAAACCCTCCTCAAAACAAAAGTCTAATTACGGCCGTGATTTACAGGTTTCCTATGCTCCTTCAAAACTCCTCCAATACTCTTTCATTTAGGAAAATTTTTCAAGGGCCTTTCAAACTCCTTCATTTTTGTTTCAACTCCTTCAAATCTTCGTTAATTTTAGTTCAAGACTACATAATCTCCCTCTATGATAGTCATTTTAAATACTTGAATTGACAACTGTTAACTTCGTCATGAGGGTGAAGGGGAGAAAAAAAAGGCTGTATCGCTTGTAGTTGAGAAAAAATAATAAACACATTTGAAACAGACGATAATTTTTACATCTCGGGAAAAGAAAATAATTTTCTCCGGAATTTAGTTTCCATATATTTCATTCGTCACATCTCATAAAAATTGTCTGCCATGTTAGTAAATAGCAGTTTTGCTTTTCACATGGTGAAAGTCAAAGGCAATTATAAGGGAGGGTGCCCTGCCCCCTCCCAAAATAGAAAAAATAAATAATTAAAAGTAGTTATTTGGTTCAAGTTTGTCACAAATAATCCTATACTTTTAGCTATTGACGGAAAAATATAAAGTAATATTTTTCGCGGACAAGGGGTGAGAAAAACAACATTCATATTCTATAAAAACGTTTTCACTATTCTATAGTTTTTTTTATCTTTGCCAATACCAAAAAAAAAAAAAAAGCTGATGTGTATATCACATGACTTCCTTTTATGGCAATCCCGATAGCAGAAACCGCGAGAAGTATGTCGCAGATTTTTCAGTGGCCTGCAGACAATTTTACAAAAGAACAGAAAGAAGGAAAGAATAAATAAATAAAAGAAAAAAAAGAAAGAAATACAGCTTGGCAAATATCGTTTAGAGATTGTTTTTTGACTGGAAAGGCGATTGATGCTTTCAGCTAGAAACATAGTCACCATATTTGGTCATTCAAAAGATCGAAGTAGATAAGATGCTTAAGTGCCTAAGTTTTCAAAAACGAAGCAGAATTGGATGTTTTATTTAACTATAAATTAATGGAAAGAACTTAAAATGTGCAGCATATCTTTTTTTTTTTTGAGCAATCACATTGCTTATTGTTTTCATTTGACTGTTTTGATGTCCTATGATTCCCCCCCGCCTCACGATGCTGCTCCTCTAGCGAAAGCAGTCTCCAGGTTGCGTCCATATCCTACACACACGCGCATACATACACACACATACATAGATACATACACATGCACACACAAATACACATACACTCATGCCTGCACACGGACACAAACACACATGCCTACATACACTCCTATATACACATACGTACACACAGACACAAATACACATACACACACTCATGCCTGCACACAGACACAAACACACACGCCTACATACACACACTCGTGATTGCGAAAAACATAATTTGAATTCCAGATGTCAAAATTCAAATTTATTTTTATTTTTTTAAGTAATTTTCTTGAGAAATGAAAAGTTTTATGTTTAAAATTTCACCTTATCCTCATTGCTTTGGACCCAAAAGTGCTAAACACTTTAGCTAAAGTGTAATCCAATGAGGATCTTTTTTTAAATTATTTTTTTGGTACAAATTCAAAAATTTATAACATAATTTTCAGTGTAGTCGCCATGTTTGGTCATTCCCAAGATGCTGGTAAGCAAGATACTTCTAGTGCCTACGTTTACATAAACGGAATGAGATGTTTATTGCAATGCAAACTGGGGGAGGGGGGGCTTAAAATTATGCAAAATGTGCCCTTTTTTTCGGACAATTCTTAATTACTGTTTTGAAAATTGCAAAATTTTATCTTTAGAATATTATTTTATCTTCATTGCTTTAGAGGCTATGTCTAAAAACTGACTATTTCATCTACACAGTCCAGTCACATTAATCTGACCATCTGTCAAAAGCCAGAATAACCACCTTTCGCAGAGCGGACTGCTGCGAGACGTGCAGGAAGAGAGTCACTTAGGTCCCTGAAGGTGTTCTCTGGGATGTTGAGCCATGCCGACTCTAATGCCGTGGCCAGCTGGGCTATATTACGCGGTTGAGGATCCATGGCGCAAACAACTCGATCGAGATGGTCCCACAGATGCTCGATTGGGTTTAAGTCAGGTGAGTTTGCTGGCCAGGGGAGGACGGTAAACTCATCCTGGTGCTCTTCGAACCACGCATGTACACTGGCAGCTGTATGGCACCTAAAATTGTCCTGCTGGAAGATGCCATCATCCTGAGAAAAAATGCGCATGTAGGGGTGGACATGGTCCGCAAGGACAGATACATACTTTTATTGATCCATCGTGCCTTCCACAATGAGCAGTGAACCCAGAGAATGCCAGGAAAACATTCACCAGACCATAATGCTCCCACCTCCAGCTTGGACCGTTCTGGCAATGGTTGCAGGGTGGTTCCTTTCATAGGTTTCACACCTTATACGCCAACGTCCATCTGTCCGATGGAGCATAAAACGCGATTCATCTGAAAACGCTACCTGTCGCCACTCAGTGGACGTCCAGCTGCTGTACTGGCATGCAAGTTCTAGCCTTCGTCGTCGATGAACAGCAGTCAGCATAGGTGCACGAACCAGGCATCTGCTTCGGAGGCCCAGACGCAGCAATGTTCGCTGAATAGTAGTTTGGAAGACACTTTTGGTAGCCCCTTGGTTCATTTTGGTGGGCAGTTGCTCAACGGTAGCCCGTCTATCTGCCCGAACGCATCTCCGCAACCGTCGTTTGCCTCTGTCATCTATGGCCCGTGGTACACCACATTTGCCATGTCGCTGATTTCGGACAGTCCCATTTTGCCATGCACGGTACACTTTTACCATGGCGGCACGCGAACAGTTCACAAACTCAGCCGTTTCGGAAATGCTTCCACCCTTGGCCCGAAAGCCAATGATCATGCCCTTTTGGACGTCGGATAAATCGCTTCTTTTCTGCATTACGCCAACGATTGAAATGTTTCCCGAAGTCCTCACACACCCTTTATATACGCTCAACTGCACTGTGCTGCCTTCTGCGATTGGTTATTTAACTCCGACGTGGAAAGTACGTGGTGGTCACATTAATGTGACTGGACTGTGTAAATTGTAGTTTTTTAAGGATTTTGAATTTATTTCTACGTTTATGTAACAAATTCAAAAATCTATTTAAGAATCATGCATTTTTCGCGTAGATGCCATGTTTGGTCATTTGCAAGGTGGAAATAGACAAGACTATTACTTGCCTAAGTTTCCAAAAACAGAAATTGATGTTTACCTCAATACAAACTATTGAAGATTACATAAAATGTACAATAAATCATGTTTCTTTTTAATTAATTTTATAAAAATTTTTAATTATTACCTGCACAATTGTATTTGCTTTAGAAGCTTACCTGTAAACTAAAACATTCATCTGAAATGTAGTTTCTTGCCAACTTCTAATTTACAAATTTGTTTATTCATTTTTTGAAAAAAAAATTCAAAAACCTATTTTTACCTTAATTTCCCACATTTAAATAAATGTGTATTGAATAATTGATTTTCATAATGCGCAGAGTTCTATTTATTTTTGTGAAAGTAGTGAAAACTGCCCTGCCCCCCCCCCCCTCCCCCTTTTTTTTTTGTACTTTAAAACTCGACGACAGTAGTAACTACTAAGTTTTTCAGGTCTAGCAGCTACTGGCCAGATGGAAAATTACTGAGTTTTGACCTTTACTTATGTATTTTATGAAAACTTAAAACTGATAATTATGCTGCAAATTATTTTCAACTGCCCATATAGTGTCGCAGACTGGCTAGAAAGTTTCTGCTACTATGATGCCAATTTAATGATAATAGTGCTTTGGAGTAAGCAAAGAAACTTGAGAAATATTTTTACCCCAAGTTCCTTGTGAGCTGAAGCAAAGAAACGTTTTATACAGATTAATTTTCCCAATATTGGACATTTTAATGTGACTCAGTTATTAACTCTCAAAATATCTCCAATAGTGGCCAAAATAAAACCAGATTTTAAAAAAAAAACTTCGAAATTCGTGACCAATCTCCAAATGTTTACCAAATTATAACACCACTTGAATTTGCATTGAAATTAACAATGATTTCCCCCCGAAAAGGTGAAAAACATTTCTTTGGAACATTCGAATGCAACCAAAAGGGGAGGTGCACAACTAGTCCCCACCAGGCGTCTACATACCAAATTTCAACTTTCTAGGACATACCATTTTTGAGTTATGCAAAATACGTGCATATGCACATAATACATACAGACGTCACGAGAAAACTCATAACCAATTTGGGTTCTTCAAAATGGATATTTCTGGTGTTCATACGTTCTTAGGCATATATCCATGTGTGGTCGGGTTGGAAAAAAATTCGATAATCATTCGGGGGCGAACAAAATGGAAATTAAGGTCCATTTTTGAGTGAATACAATACTTTACTTCGTAAAAGAAAGTTAAAATGATAGTGCAGCCAATAATTGAGTTAAATAACACAAAATATACACATTTTAGACGAAAATAAATTGATGAATATTAGGTGAAAAACACAGACAGGGGGGGGGGGAGATCTGAAATACATTCCCAAAAGACCTTGAGCAAACAACCCACTGTTATGAATTTTTCAAAAAATAATGTACTGAAAAAACAAAGATTTCATAACTCAAGTAGTTATAATTTTTATACATCCTATTTAACATATATACTAGTTTTTAAACTATATTGTTAACTAAGCTTATTTCAGAAACGTTTTGCCAATAACATTAGTTAATTCATTTATATAGCTATTGTTGGATTATTTTTATGTTTTAAGACAAATGTCATTTTAGAAAGGTAAAGAAAATTTCCTCACTTATATAATCGAATACCAAGAACAGGCAGCGGTGAAATTGTGACAAGGGGAAGAGAGAGAGAGTGACAAAAAGGACATCACACACTTATTAAAAAATATGTTTATAAAAAGTATGACAAGTGACAAAGGGAAGTGGGTCAAATACGTTAAAAAAATGAATGACATCAATTATGGACTGCCCAAAAATACTCCTTCAAAATCTCATATTACTCCTTCAAAACTCGTTCACTGATTTCTGAAATGGAGTACAAACCCTGGTTTTACCTCGTAATAACATCTTAATGCTTTAAATCAAGTTTCAATTTTATTTAATCCATTTGCCTAAAATCAGCATTTAAATTATTTGCAATGATCAATTTCATCTCTGAATACTAATGCATTCAATTACATAACTTCTTAGTGGCTAAGTGAAACACTTTTCTGCCAGCTAGTGAAATAAATGCATCATAATACAAACACAATGAAGCATATGCGTTCCTATCTGCTGTTATTTTTAAGATACATTACACTATAAAGCCAGTTTTGGGATATAACACTTTTCAGATTTTTTATTTATATATTTATTGGTATTACTTTTTTTAAGTATCTTATTCAGAATTTGTGGCTGTATTTACTAACAAAAGATCATGATTAGTTTCATTTTAAGCTGCTTGGGATAACTGAATATGTTCTTTGATCAAACTTAAAATTAACACAAACAGTTTGTTTGGCTAAAAGTTTAACGCTTGATACAGTCGAATTTTGCAAATTAGTTCTTACAAATTTTACAAAAAACTGGCCTAACTTGGCCATAAAATAGCTCTAAGGTCGATGAATAAAGAAATTTCAAAAAAAATTTTACTGACAAGATCAGCAGAAGACAGCAGCATTGTTTCAGATTACTGAAGTAGCATTGAATTAGTATTGTTATATATGAATTCTTAGAAGATTGGGTAATTTATTTTATCGACTGTTTTGTATCTATAATGTTTACCTGCTGAATCTTTATCACAGATTTTTTTTTTTTTTTTTTTCCTTATAGGACTGTCTCTTGATTTCTCACATAAATATAATACAATTTTCTTTCACTTAAAAGAAAAAATAGCTTAAAACCCTTAGGAGATTGAACATAACTAAAAACGGTAAAATTTGCAAAAACTATGTCAAAACAAAAATTTTTTGTTTCATTATTTTTTAATTTCTCCAAAAGTGTCAATCATCGTGTCAGTAATAATTAATATGGCCAGATTAAAAGGCAATTCTGATTTTTTTATATGCATTATAGTTTACGACAGTTAACAATTGAGGCAGTGAGAAGCAAAGGGATGCAAGTGGATTATTTTAAGTTTTGAGTAAAACGTGTTTAAAGATCAGTTCCTAGATAGGCTTTCATTGAAATTTTTTTTCTAATTCATGCTGTACAGCAGCACCTACCAGGGCTACTAATACTATCTCTTGCCCCAAGATAGAGGAGAGGTTCACCTATCATTTGCACTAGTTATCTCCAAATTTTTAATTTTGCCACTTGCATCTCTTTGCTACTCACTACCTCAATTGTTTAGTGAATTTTAATTAAAACTAAATTTTAAAAAAATTTACTGATTTTGTATAATATACTGTACAGGCAACAGGTCTACCTGGAACATGGACGCTAGACGGGTACCATATTGCTATCTAACTAATCAAATACACATGTTAGTAACAAATAAAAGATCAAAGCAAATAAATCATCAGTAACTTTGACAAAACTTATTGAAACCACAATTACAACAGATTTTTTCTTGCTCGAAAGATCTGTGCAATGACACCTCATTCCTATAGTTCACTTTTTGATTTGAAATATTTTTCATTTAATTTTGAACAGTTCAAAAAACCTAACATTAGCGCCTATGGGGAAATATAAAGAGCAAAAATAAATTAATTAATAATTAATGTTCATTTTTTCTCATCCTCAAACACACGAAATGTGTGGAATTTCTTTTTCGTTGCTGTCTGAGCTTAATTTTTAAATGGGAAAACACGTTAACACATAAAATTGCTAGTATTGTTAAGAAAACTTTAAAAGGGGGCTACAACTTACCTAGTTTGTGTAAACTTAATTTTCTTCTGATTACAAATTTGTTCTAGATATGTTTCCTATAAGTGTGTGGTAGAAAAATACTGTGTGTTAAAACAGAAAATAATAGGAATTTCAATTACTGATTCAGGAGGGATGCACCTCACTCTGGCTGTCCTTCGTGCAGCATGTGTCTAGGAAATCCAGTCTAAATGCAAAAAAAGTCAAAACAAAAGAAAGAAAGAAAACCACGCCAATGAGACTGGGGGACGGCGAAAGTGACGATGAATGAAATACACCACCAGCTCAGTCATTTCCAGCCGAGGACTGCAGTTTCGTGCTTATAAACACTCATCAGCACAGCATAGGAAAGTGACTGAGCTGGAAATGGAAAACCTCTTAAGGAAACCAAGAGTGCCAAACAAACTGGTAGCATATATAGAATTAGCGCAGAACCAGACGAGTGACCGAAGCAATGGTAGCGCAGTCACTTTCCTATGCCGGGCTGATGAGTGCTTATAAGCACGAAACTGCAGTCCTCGGCTGGAAATGACTGAGCTGGTGGTATATTTCATGTGTGTCTGCTTTAGCCCTGGCAATTGGGCGGTAATTTCCTGATGATGAATGTTTGTTTTCAATTACTTTGCCGATGGCAATCTGGTGGACCAAGGGAAAGGGACCGAATTTCCAGGTCACAACCCAGCTGAATTGAAAGAAGAAACGGAAATTCGCCATTTTCGAAGCAGACAGTGGTCATTCGGGAAGTGGGGGTCCGGACCCCATGGACCCCCCCCCCCCCCCTTGGCTACATCCTTACCCAAGAATTTTGGTTTGACAAAACAAGATTTATGTTCATTAGGCTGCAGGCTGCATAAAAAAAACGCTTTTTTTTTTAGAAATTCAAGACATCAAGTTGATAAAAAGTTGCTCATAGCAGACCCACATATGCCACAAAATCTCTTATTCAAATCCAAAAATATTTAGGTATGCTGCACAAGGCCAAAAGTTTAATTTTCTACAAAAAAAAAATTTTTTTTCTATATTTTGACTAACGAAATTTTACAAAAAATTAAGTTGACTAATGTAAATAAAATCGAACATTGTTGCAAAAAGAAAAAAGAAAAAAAAAACTTTTACTGAAATGCAACATTTAGCTCTCTCGCATAGTTCTCAAAAATTAGGATTTTTTTAAAAATTGAAGTTATATTTTTTCAAAATGAACAAATTAATTACATTGAGAAGCATGAAAAATACCTGTCACCATTTTTGCTGGTTTTTATGTAAAATGACCTCCTGAACCCGAATATGTGACCACCGTCCCCCCCCCCCCCCCCATCCTCCAACACTTTTTCAAAATAGCGCTTCCGTTTTTTTTTTTTTTTCAGTTTCTGACAATTTCATTGCCATTATTTTGATATGGAGGGAAACAGAGCATTATATTAACCGTTAACATCCTTTTGGGGTTTTGGAGAGGCGAAAAGTTCAAAAGCTTAATCCTTTGTATCAAGTTGGGGGACTAATATGGGTATCCCCCCCCCCCAAAAAAAAATTAAAAAGTCATCAAAAAAAAAAATCTGGTTTATTTTTCGGTGTAAAACCAGATCATCTGCTTTACTCGTATAAAGGCCGAATCTGAACCTATGTTCACGTTGTAAAAAAATATTACAAAAATTCCAGAAAGAAAGATGGTTTTCAATGATTTTTTAAAAATATTTTACCCTCCACCCCATGAAGTTTTATAGAACTGGGAGATGTTAAGAAAAAAAAAGCAACTTCGGTGCAGAATTTGTACATTAAAGTTCAATCAATTCCTATCAAGCTTTCAGGAACGTTAGGGAATTCTTATTTTGGGGAAATTTACTCCTTTATTTATTTATTTTTTAAATTACTATTTTATTCAGATAGTTGGATTATATTAAAAGGACTATTTTATTTTGTTGATTAAATAATATTGCCCAATGGATTCTTATGGCCATTTTTCTTTTCACTTAAGACATTTAAGGCGTATTTCCAACATTCTGTTTTCCTCTCAAGAATTAATAATTAAACTGAACCGCACAAAATTCGGACCTTTCATCACAGCATGGAGATATTAAAAAGTCCAATATACATTTAAAAAAAAAAACACACTACACACATTAAGAAATATTAAAAGTTAAAAGTTATGTCATGTGACGCGAATTCAACAATCAGGCTTGAACAAAAATAAAATTAAAAAAAAAAAAAAAAAAAAAAAACACTGTTTAATTTCTCGATTGCGGGAAAATAACCAAAAAGGAAAAAAAATGTCCCTTATTACAGGAAAAGCATCAAAGCAAAGATAATAATTTTATTTGTTGACAATCGAGAAAAAAAGGGCAACAGATCTTTCTTCTCAATGATTTTATTCGCAACTCCAACGAACTATAGGGGGCACTGAAGTCACTGTCTAATGGCGGACTTAAAAACTAAAACAAATGCACATGGTAACGAAGAAAATGCTATAAGTGTTGTGATTTTTGTTCGTACGTATGATTTTTTCGCTTTATTCTTTTTAAATTAATTTTCAAAGTCTTGTGGATATTCTGGCCCACGTAGAAAGAAATGAGAATTCAAGAAGCATTACTAAACGTCAAAGATTAATGCAAACTACGTAGTACGTAGTTCTAAGCAGCTATTTCCACGATGTTGAATCACCACCACACTAGAGTCAATGCCTGTGAACTGAAAAATGACGTCATCATGGGTTGGCCGATAATCAACCATCTTATTGCGTAAACTAAGGAAATCTCGCAAGCATTTTAAAAATTTCATTTCATTTATGAACCTAGTTGCTCTACATTCTGAAAAATGAAGTGTTAAATTTTTTAGAAATAAAATTAAGGTTAAAAATTTTCTTTTCTCTACTTTTCACAGAATTATAAAAAGCCAATTTTGTTAATTTTTGAAAATGGCTATAATGTCGAGTAATAAGGGTACATTGGCGGTATAATGGATTTATCGCTGTTGAAAGTTAAGAATTTGCTCACTGGCGACATTTTACGACTGCATTGCAACCGCAATATTTATCATTATGTTTAGTCCAAGTTACATAGAAAATATACCTTTTTGCGAATAATACAGCTTTGTTTTGCCTTTGTAAGTTACTTCTAAATTTAAAAAAAAATCAAATTAAATAGATTGAAAGCTCCATCAAATATAAAATATTCCTTCAAATAAATAAATTAATCCATTTAAGCGTAAAATAATTCGCCAAAAGAAGAAATCAAGCCATCAAATAACATTAAAAAAAGTTACATTAAAATATAAAAGAATTTCCCAAATAAATTAATTGGAGAGTAATTTTTCCGTATTTAATCTTGGCGATCATTTTTCATTTTATTTATTGCCACCATGTTGAATAAAAGTTACTAACAAATATGAAACTGCGTGTTTGGTAGTATCATGTATTTTTGTATTTTTTTAGTACACTTTTAAAGAAACAAAACGTTAAATGAGAATAAAAAGTTTCTGAAATTTGAAAAATAGCCACCCTTCCTACCCCCATGTAATTAAAATAAGCCTTCAAAAAGCAAAACAATCCGCAAAACGGAAAAACGGGATTAAAACTATATTCGCCAATTAAATTAAACAATACTGTTAATACTCGATCAATTTATTTCTTCAGTGCAACTTTCGCTTATTAACCTTATTTGATGCAATCAGACTCGCCATTGGTAGGTAACGAAGGGGGGGGGGGGATCAATTTCCCCCTATGGAATGTCAAAATCAGTAAAACCTGTGAAGTTGACCACTTTTGTTAGTTGATCACCTGTCTAATTTGACCGCTATTTTCAGGAACAGAATTTGATCTATATCATATAATTCAAAATCTATAAGTTGACCACCTGTTTAAGTTGACCGAATAACCGCAAGTGGTTAACTTACACAGGTTTCACTACGAACTATATTGTAAGACTACAAGAAGAGAAGAGAAATGCCACTACTACTACCAGATCAATTCAATTATACATGTCAAACAAAAACTACGAATAGAAAACTTGATAAACAAGTTCTAAACAGCAAATCCTCCCACAGAATGTAATAAAAAATCCTAGAACTGTAATAAATTAAAACTGTACATGATTATTATTCTCTTTTGTAGAACTTGTAAGATAAAATTTATTGGTATAATGTTGAATGAAAAAATAACGATTGTCACTTAAAATACATTTCACAGAATAGAATACAATATACAGTTTATTAAAAATCGAAAAATGTATACAAATTTTTTTTACAAAGTGATAAAATATGAGCAAAGGTTAAAATGACATATAATAAAGCTTCATATATTAAAGTGAAGTTCCATTGTTTCAGAATGGAATGTAATACATAAAATCATTTACATTTGCTGTAAAACTTATTCTAATTTTTTCTTTCATTTAATGTGTCATACAAAATAATGTAATAACTGTACATTTATTACAAAACATTACGTTAAATAATATTAATTTCTTAGCATGTTACATTTCAATAGGTTCAAACAACAATACTGAAGTAGTATTATTAATCAACATTGAATTTTTATTGGGAATTTTACTTTTATCTTCAGTTATTGCTGCTTGAGCTAAAAATTTTGTCGTTTTCGAAATTAAAACATCGAACAAAACTAACCATAACCATTGTTTCTTTCCATTGCGCAGGGGTTTTCTTTATAAGAGCAACGATAATATCGCCATCGTTTTTTAAGATACACCAATTTTCATTTAAGTGTACTTGAACTTTTATAGCAAGATCATCCAGAGTTGATATAAAATCTTTTCATCTTCAATTTCCTTCACTTTTAAACTTTCTGAAATAGCAAGAGAAAGTTGCCGGTTCTCCTGAATTTCTCTTCTGTCTTCGAAACGTATCCTATACTTTTTATCTTTTGATAAATAAGAAGGTGCTCCGGGTATTTTTGATGGTACTGAACCTGACCTTAGGCGAGGAAAACTCAGAGGTGCGGACAGTAAGACTCCAGTAGATGGATTAAAGTACTTTGTTTCTATCTCTTCGGCATCAAAATGCAGCTCACACACCTAGAAAAGTGAATTGAATGAGACTGAGAAATTGTAGTTAAATCATAATGGTGCAAAATTAATATTAGTTTCAAAGCAGCTAAGTTGAAGTCGTAAATTGGCGACCATAAGGTAACTTTTTTGTTGCTAATTTGACTATACACCACCAAATGAGAATTGGCGCCGAAATTGAAATTGAACTGGGGAGAGGAATTGGCGCCAAAAATGAAACGTCGAATTCAGTAACAGAATTGGCGATATTTAGCGAGTTAATGTTAAACGGGTGCTCATTGTCAAAAACTCCAGATACTACTCAGCTACAACTACTGCCAAAGACGTATCGAAGGTCTTTCAATGAAATTTAAAATATATTTAAAAATAGCAAACCATTCATATGTAATGTTAAAACATCCCAATTTCTTTCCCAACCATTTTCCACAATACTAATTTTTGATTAAAAAACGAAGCCCGAAAGTGATGTAATGGCAATTTTTAATTCGTGAAAAGTTTAAAATGTCTCTGGGTATTACAATAGTTTTGCTGGTGCTTGGCGACTTGTTTACTTTTTGAATCAGAATAAACCGAAAAATATTGTTTACAATGTTAGCTCCTCATGTTTTAATTCTACAATGTAATAAAACATGTTCATTTTTAATATTTCATTCTTTTATTTTGTGAATTATTTTATATTTTAATAAATTTTTTAATGTTTTGTTCAGTTGAAAGATCATTTTTGTTTAACTTTTCAAGTTATTTGATGATTTATTTTTCTATTTGGCAAAGTAGTTTACTTATTAACTGTTTAATTTAGCGAATTATTTTTAATTTTAACGTAACTTTTCGTCTTGTTTAAAAGCTTGTTTTGTTTAAAAGTCCACTTAAAAAACAAAATAACGTACGGTATCGTCAAACAAGCTGTTTCTATGCAACTTTGACCAAATTGGCGTCAAACAATAAAATTAAATATAATCGCCAAAATGCACCAACCGTGGTACCTATAATGGGAAAGTACCAAATTCCTCACATGAATCAGATTGAAACTGTGTTTTGTGCATAGATAGAGGATGTAAATAATATTTAAAATGATCTTCTGTTCTCTGTAAGGTCCTTTTGCATGGCATTTTTGACGCTTTTTCAAGTTTCATTTAGTATTGTATTGTCATCGCAATTTCAGATTTGAGACGCCAACAAAAACATGAAATTTCCTTGATCTTCAAAGAACTATTTCCGATATTCAGCATAGTTAACTTATAGGAGTAGGAAAGTGTATACAGGTAAAGCATATTTAAATATTACACTGCAATCAAGGGTGCCCATATGCAAAATTGTAAGGGGCTCCGATATTTTCCCCATGGTTTAGCAGAATATTTTCCCCTGGAAACTAATTTTAGTGCAGATTAGAGTTATTAAAAATTATTTAATGTATTACAAATTTGACATTTTTTATAACTTCTTCATTAATTCGGCCGGAGAAGAAATGTTTTTACATTTTTTCAAAGAAAAAAGTACTAAAAGTAAGGAAGTTCTAAATTCTAAGGGATGGGGGCTTGAGCCCCCCCCTCCCCCCCCACTTCCCCATATGGGCGCTCTTGACTGCAATATTTTCACACAATCACTGCAAGCATTATACTAACATGGTGTTTCATACGTAAATTTAACATAAACAAGTACTTTAATTTTAGGACTCGAGGAACAATTATGAATTACTTACCCTATATTGCTTTGTAGGTGTAAAATCTTTACAGTGAATAGCTCTTATCCATGCGTCCTTCAAATTTGCGTCCTTTGGAAACGCAAAAGTGGAGACTTTTGGCCCTTTTCTATAATTTCCATTGCAAAGTGGTACAACACACTTACAGACCATCTTGATTTTAGTTGTACTAACGAGACATTTAAAGATCATCTGGCCAAGCTGTGCTGACGTCATAAAATATTTCGTTACCAGTCCACAGGCATTGACTCTAGTGTGGTGGTGGTTGAATTCGATACTTATCAATTCTTGATAAAACTAAATAATAATTGTGGCCTGACAAGAATAACAATTAATGCTAGAAAATTCAATATGACATTACAAATTGTTATCGAAAGAAGATGATACTTTTTTGCCTTGCTTGGCTAGCGCTTATTGTTTTCCATTTGTAGCTGAATTACTTCTCTTGAATTCCCGAATCGGTTAATTTAAAAATTTTCTGTTTCGATTTTTCTAATTTCTGAGTTACGATTTAATTGTGTCATGTTATGCAAATCATCAACAAAATTCTCACGGATATATGGTGGTAGTTTTCTTTTCAGTTGACTGACCATTATTTCTTTTCACTTATCGAATTCTGTAATCTTACTACCATTTTATTCCACTCATGATAAAAATTAAAAATGGTTTAACTAAAAACGCGAAATCTCGCCAAGGCTACTTTGCTCGCACTATACTAAAACTATAACCCTAAACAAATTTGGCGAAACCTTTCAGCTGAGAATAAAAGGAATAAAGTAAATTCTTTCTTGGTTATTCAATTTGTTCTACGATAATATATTCAAGAAAATATTTTGCATACTGTCCATTCCAACTAAATGCTGTTGTAAAATATGGTAAGTTTAATTAATTTAAGATTAAAAAAAAACCCCATATTCTTACGAATTCATACAAAACAATAAAAAAATTTTCCTTGTATAACGTTATCCAAGTTTGTTAATCCAGAATTTTTGCTTTCACCAATTATTAAGGAAATAATGAAAACTAACATTATTTTGAGAAGCTCGAGAATACTACTAAGGGACGAATTAATTTCTGTAGCTGAAAGCAAACTAAGACACATCGATTGCGTTAATAAATACTCAGAACAAACTGCCTGTGTTTACGTCAACAGACACACGTGGAACGCAACGTGGCAATGTTTTAGTTTCATTTGCAGTTTTGTAAATCACCGCAAGGTAGCGTATTCGAGCGCTGGAGTTCCGAATTCACTCTAATTAAAACTGAACCCGCGGCAGACGATTAATTTCCGATTTGATATTAATGTTCCTTCACTTAAAAATGCTTCGCTTATAACTTTTGGTGGTTTTGAAATCCGAAGTAGTTCTACTTCAGGGGTATTTTTCGCGGGCTTTCGAATGAGACTGAAAACAAGACATTCGGACAATTATTTCGGGTAGAAAGAGAGATTTGATGGTATTTTCCGGTCCCAAAATTAAAATTTGAACGGTTTGGAACTTTTTTGGTTTTCGACCCCCTCCCCCCTCCTTGCGTTCCTTCTCGGGTTCTCGAGTACCTCTCTGCCAAAGTTGGCCGAGATCCGATGTAAACTGAATTTGTATTGGGAACATACATGCATACACACACATATATTCTTTGTTTTATTTTTATAGATTGCCAAATCAACATAACTAAATAAAAGTTTACCATCTGAAACTCTACTGTCAGTGTCTTTCGCAAATATTTTGCGAACTGTTACTAAATTTGGCTCTTGCGCTAACACAAAATATCCATTTCCAGCCAATGATTTTTTTAATTCATAGAATAAGAGTAAAACTAAAGCGAGTTGGTGTTATTTAAATGGCTGTACGCCTGAAAACGGTTTGACTACATACAACCGTTTGGCGAGCGGCGCTGTCTAACTTTCAGCAAATACGTAAACTTAGGCGCCATACTATGTTTCTGAAAAACAGTGTTACATGTAACAAAGGGGAGAATGTCAAAAAAAAAAGTTGCATTATTTTGGGACAGCCCCTCTTAGTTAAGCTCCTAATTTAACTCCACTATTATGTGGTGAAGAAGATGAAAAATACAGTACCCCTTACTTGGATCACTACCTTCTCTTCATTTCAACAGCCAGTTTTTACCTTGCAGAGAAAGGAGTATGCACTCCGGTGTTATATTAACTCTGTGGTAAGAATTAGATAATGTGTTATTCTCTGAATTCCAAGACTCGCTGTGTCGCTAAACTGATTTTTTTTTTTTTGGGGAAGGGGGGGGGGGGAGAAAGAGAAAAAAAATCCACACATTTTAATATTACAGTGGAACCTCAGAGCCGGCCTTAAGCCGATAAAAGCAAAAAAGTCCAATGGGGGTCCGCGCCAGCACGGGCCTCTCTGTTATTTTTTTTTCCTCACGAAAATAAATAGGAAAATAAAGGAAATGAAAAGTTCAAATGAACTTAACTGATATTAATCATAAAATCCTTAACTGATATTTAATCTGGGGGTATGAAGCTACTTTCAATGCGGTGAAGACGGTCGGGAGAGTTTTCTGAGGCTTTTAGCATCTCTATTAAAGTTAGCAAATAAATGTCCAAAGCTACTATAGAAAAAATTAAAACATATAGCCAGTTGAACAATTTTAAATCCATATCTAAGGCCGTACCCTCTGTACCCTAAAACTTCCGGTCAAGAGAAAGGAACTAGGTAGTGGGGAACCAAAGTACAAATTTTTAATAATTATCAGCAATTAATACGGTATGCAATAACGTAAGGATCAAGGGCCCTTATCCCAAAATCTTACTATCACATGGGCAATGCGGAAATTTACTCGAGACTCCGTAATTTCAGGAATTTCCAGAGCCATATCCTTATATATTATTTCTGTAGCCTGTTTTTGGTTTCTACGCCAGATTTTCCTCAACTCTTGATTGATTTCTTTGATTTACACCTTATTTTAAAGCTTATGGTGCTGGCTATTGACGAAAAATAGACCCACGTCTAAAAATTGTTTTTTTTTCAGCCGAAAAACGTGTTTTAAAGAACCAGAATGAGGTTTTCGGTTAAACTTATAACTTTAACTTGCACTATGACCGACAGAGCTGAATAGCTTGATCGGCAGAGCGTTCTCCTCGTAACCAGGAGAATGCGTGTTCGGGGCCACGTCCGGACAATCTGCATCAAAAAATTAGAGAAATATCGTGCATTACATTAACACTTAATTAAGTGAATACCAAATATGAGGAAATAGAATAAATGAGAAGGAAACGCTCCTTGCTCTTACGAAAACTTGATGTGACTTTGTGTTAATTACTTCTGAAATGTACGTTTTTTTTTTTTTTTTTTTGAGCTTTGGCTCTGGTTAGAAAATTAAAGCATAATGTAAGCGAAAATATAAGTAACAGGTTTAAGATTTTAGACTACAACAGAATCGCTTTTTGTTTGGAAAAAAAATAATAAATCGTATATTGAAATATATATTCTACTAATGAGTTTTTCACTCTTTGTACAAATAAAAAAATTACTACCTCAATTTGAAGAGTAAAATATATATTTTTTCTTCTTTTTGCAAAAAAAAAAAAAAGCTTATCACATTTTTACTACATTTGAAAAGCTACGCTTAAAATAGAGCATAGTTCAATTTAATTTGTATTTTAACAGTGCTGTTAAATGATGAACGCGTGCTGCCATCTAAGTTATAACGGTTCAAGCAGCCTGCGGTTAGAATTTGTAAAAATTTTCAAAACTAAAAATATTTTTCTTCAATATCTTTTCTAATATATTATTCCACTCACATTTTAAAACTTATCAGGCTGGCTAATGACGAAAAATAGACTTACGGTCGAAAAATCAAGTTTGCGAAAACGCCCCTTGCTGTTTCAAAACCTTGATGCAACCTGTAGTTCTTATGCATTTTTTTAAAGCAAAGTTTTAATGCAGTTTTCCATTTTTTTACGTCGGTTTCGGCAAAAAAAAAAAAAAAGCCTGTGTGTGTGTGTTTATATTTTAATAAAGCTTAAAAGCACTGGACTTAGTTGTTCGGTTAAATTGATAAGTTTTTTTCGGTAGAGCGTTCGGCTATAAACTATATGAACTTCGGGCAAGTTTGGGCTGTCGACATAATATCAAATTTATATTAGTATTACGCATTACATGTACTCATAACATACAAACGTAATAAAATAAATGCAGTGGGAATGTTACTTGGTGTTTCGACTACTTGATGCAGACTACAGTTATCATTCGGATAAGTTGACTGTTAATCGAAGGGTGTTCTTCCTTTTTTTAAAGCTTTGACTCACCCAGTAAACCTTTAATTTTTTATTTGTGCGACTGCGATATAAAACATTAAAATTATTATCAACGTCATTCGTAAGAAATCATTTTCTACTCCTCTGCTTTCTGCTGAAAAAAAAAATACATTTTGTCTACGTTCGAAAAATTACTTTAAAAAAATGGATTCAGGTTAACTGGTTTTGGTTTTGAATTTTAAGTGTTCGATTAAAAGAGAAACATGTGCGGGAATTTAAGCCGTAACGGTTAAAGCAGCCTACTATGGGAAATAGTTCAATATTCAAAAATAAAAGCACTTATTTTCAATCTAATTTATTACTTCTCTAGAATTTTTGTTTCAATTGTTACGTCAGATATTCGTCATTCTTTAATCAAATCCCATGTTATACAAATAATTTTAAATCGTATCATGCTGGCTAATGACAAAAAATAAACGCATAATCTGATTACTTTTTTTCGGCAAAAAGCTTTTTTGCTGTTTTTTACTAGGCATTCCTTCAATGAATAGCATTCGAAAAGGAATACGCAATTGCTAGGTTTGTTGGAGTGTCGTGCTGTTAATCAGAATGGCGCCAATTCGAATCTGTGCCAATAAATATCTCTTTAATGTTTCTTTTTTTCCCGTCAGATGCTCACATGGGCAGGACTGTATTTGCCACAACCTGTGTTTTCACATGCACAATTACTGCTTTTTCACGAGTCACTACTCAGCCACACTTTTAATGATATTTATGTTTGCATTGAAATTACGTACAACCAAAAGGTGAGCGATGATCAAATTATCTCAACGTTGTATTTAACGAGGTTTTGTTACTGATGTCTTCAAATTACATGCCTTTTCTTGTGCGCTTACTTTTTCCGTGTACTCTTTTTCGGTTCTTCTTCATAATGTTCTTCCTTTGAAATTTTTAAAGAACGAAATGCCTTATGAAACGATTTGAAGCACAGTGCGGAGTTCCGCACGGGTCAACTAGTTTTTAACTTATTTCATTTATATATTTACTTTTATTATTTTTTTTTCTTTCTTTAATTGTGTAGATAAAAAACTTGAAACTCAAAACCAATGATTATTTGTGAATAAAATATGACAACGTATATAAAGTACAAATTCAAAATGAAAAAAGGTTAAAAAACCAGCAAACAGCTGTTTCGGCACTCTAAAATACAAGTGCCATCATCAGTGCAATTAAAAACGAAGACAGGTTCAACCCGACTAAAACACAGTCGAGGCGAACATTGGAATGAGAGACGAGTTGTAAAAGATATGAGAGCAGTACCTGGAAACGATGACGTCAAGGTTACGTCAGAACTACAGAGGACAGTTGCACTCAGGAGAAAACGTCACAGACAAAAAGTAAATCAAATAACAGACTTCCAAACATTAGGAAAAGGGGGAGTGCTAGACAAATCATTGAAGATTAAATTAGCATTTTTCCATATGTAATATGACTCCCAAAAATCTAAATCATGAATGGACGAACACTCGTGAATAACTTTGGCGGAAGAAAAAATAAAATTATGGCCACAAGACCAACAATGTTGACCAATAGAGGAGCGTTTGAGATCCTGTTTTTTGACGTAGTTTTCGTGTTTTTTTATCCGGAATTTGAGGGATCGTCGAGTCTGCCCAATGTAGGCCAATTTGCACTGGCAGGAAACACTATAAATGCCCCATTTGTCAAGGTTCTGAACAGGGTGTTTAAGCTGTGAAAATTTTAATTTATTAACAGGAGAAAAAGTGACGGAAAAATGAAACTTTTTTAAGATTTTGGCAATTTGTAGACTGATTTTAGGAAAAAAGGGTAAGACAACGGAACTCGAATAGTTCACAGGAGCAAGTGTTTGATTTTTGTTAGCTGAGCTACATAGCTTCTTATAAATGGTATCAATAATATCTGATGTGAATCCCCGATCAACCGCAATACCTCGTAGGTAATTCAGTTCTGATGAATGTAAATTGGAATTTGAACAAATGGCTAAAGCACGGTAAATAAAAGATCTAAAAGCAGCCAATTTTTGTTTAGGAGGGTGAACGGATAACTTGTGGGGGGGAAGAGAAACAGCAAAGGGTTTACGGAAAACAGTAGTTGTAAACATATTATTATGACGAGTGATGGACACATCAATGATTATTTCTTTAATACACAATTACCACCAACTTAGGTTCAATTTTGAAAAATAAGTAAATGATAAACTTCAATACTGCGTGCTTAATACGCGTAAAATATCTCCATAACAATTCCTAAGAAAGCAAATTGCCATTCATTTTCTAACGTTTATACATGTAGCCAGGAACTTAGTTTGTAAATCTTCAAAGCCAAAAAATTTCTAGGAGCAGGCACTAAACCCTGTCATATTTCCTAACGTGACTGAACATGCGTTTTTTTAAGATTTCAATTTTAAAAAATTCAGGAGAACGCAACTCAAACGTCCTTTATCACAAAAAAACTGACTAAAATTTAAATCATCCAGTTTTCAATTTTAACGGATTTCCAAGGAAGAAAGATTTATAATTTTCACAACCTTCCTCCACTTTTTCTCCTCAAACGTCTCCAAAAGGTAACCTAAAATAGTGATTTTAAGATTTTAATTTCGGAATATTTCATAGGGAAGGTCTCTGAAACCTTTTTCCTAACTAATGACCCCTTTCTTTAGCATCAGCACAACAGCTCAAAATTTCCCTTTTGGAAAAATTTTCCAAAAGAAAACTCTCCATAAATAGCATAAAATAAGCATAAAATTAATTTCAGTTTCAAAAAAAATTCCGGGGGGAATCGCCTTCTTTTTCCTCTATCGTTACCAAGCAGAGCCCAAAACTGAGTTTTTAACTCTTCAATATCGAAAAATTCTCGAAGAGTTACTGAATCCCCTAAAGTCACAAATAATAGTCTAAAATTGAGCCTAAAGTCCCCGATTTTGCAAGTTCTCCGCAGGAGATCACCAAATTCCTTTCTTCTCCAATTTCATCAAACATTACATAATTTTGACAAAAATTTCTGAGAGGAGCAACCCAATTCCCTGTCACTACAGAAATTAATCTAAACTCATCTTAATGTATAAAAATCTTCTGTACGGACGTTTGTCACCATAAGGCTTTTAAACGGCTGGACCGATTTTGATCAAATTTTTTGTGTGTAATTAAGTTGTGGCAAGCATGGTTTTGAAGCGCGATGGATCGTATTGGAAACGTTTTTGTTAATTAATTAATTAATTTAAACATTAGATGGGTATATCTCCCAAATGAGTAATATTTATTTTAACCTATTGTTGAGCGAGAATTTTTTTTTTTTGTCGTGTCCATGGACAATTAAATGGCTCCGTGTGTCTTCAAGACTGCGTCCGCTAGCTGCAATGCATCTGTGCTGTAGAGGACCTCTCGAAGTTCTGAAGCCAGTGGCACCATACCCAGCTGCAGAACATGTGGGATAAGGGCCGGGCACTCAAGAATGTGATCCGGAGTCAGTTGGGCATCGGTGTAGTTCTTGCAGGGAACATAAGTTCTCGTTTTGTTGGGAAGAATTTTCATCCCTTTATAGTGGTTTGTTCTTAATCTTGCAATTGTAGATGTTAGGATTCTGGGGCAATCAAAGTCGGTGATGAGGGGCTTCTTAAAGGTATGCGGCAGAAGTCTATGTTTTGCGACCGCATTTGAGTCTGCAAGCGTGATGGTGGTGCAAGGTTTGCCAATGTTTCTGCCTTCTTTTGCTAGGGTTGCACTATCCATGGAAAGGAGTAGAGCCGCTATATAGACAGGCCGACGCATCAGCTTAAGTTTAGCCTTTTTGGATCGGATTTTCATTGTTGCACTGCTAGGGTTACCACAGCAAAGTTTCGGATTTCGCCAAATTTTCTGAAAATAATATTTTATTTAATAAACAATTCACGTGCCGCTAATATAATTGCTCACAGTGAACAATTACCAAACGCGATAACTTGCCAGAAAAGGCAACCACTCAAAAACGCGCTCCGATCCAAAAAGGCTGATCTTAAGCTGATGCGTCGGCTCGTATATATAGGGGCCTTAGAAAGGAGGGTTGCCAGAGCCTCGAAAGGTTGGACTTCTACCTGTTGGTCCGCGGAAGGTATTTTATTGAGCGAGTATTATTGAGCGAGAATTGAAATAAATATTTAACACGTTGCCAAAGGACAATAAGAAAGCCAGCTCTGCTTTTTGTAATGAAATTTCCTACTGCAAGGCTTCACTTGATACGCGTCTTATAAGACGCTCATCGAGTGAAGCCTTGGTTTAGATTATCATACCAATACTCGCCTTTTTTCCAGTCAAATAAATTTATTTATTCCAATCCTTCTTGAGATGCATTTGACCTTTACTTGCAAATGGTCAACTTCTACTATCTCTCCGGGATACCATGTTTTCCTAAGCTTTAGTGCTACAAAATTACCAGATATCAGTAAGAAATGACTGTCTTTCTAAAACTGGGTGATTTGATTTTTTATGTTTTCTTTGTTTTAGTCTATGTCATCCTCAAATTATGTTTCAGATTCTGAATGTTCGCTATATAACACATTATGTTCATCACTATTTAAGACATTGTTATAAATAATTGCATTTTTAATATTAATAACAGATAAAAAATTAGTATGGTTGGAAAAATATGAATATTAGTACGACTGTTTTAGCCATAATTCACATTACACAATACGTCCATCTCTATCTATATCGATTTACTGTGTTTCTAAAGCTTTTTTTTATAAAAAGCATTAAAAACATATTATTTTAGGTGTCACTACTGTAATTTTATATTAAAGTTTAAAACAAACCGTGCAAAAAGCCATTCGAATTAGAAAAGTCTTTTTTAAAATAACTCCATAACGTACTAGATAAACACCTTCCTCAGCTTATTATACTCATGTGATTTTGTTTTGAAACTTAATATTTCTTGAAAACAAAGTTACATATTTTTTCACTTTTAACCTAAAATAGCTTTTCAAACATTTTTCTTGAAGAAGAAAAATCCGCTTTAAAATTAAATCAAACAGTTTTGAACTCAATTTTGAATATTCACTTTAAAAATAAACTTATCTGATGTTTATATTGTTAATGTTGCCTTAAAATCAAACAGATGTCGCTGGAGTCTGACCAGGTTTTTTGTTTGATTGATCGGTTTCATACTACAACTTTTATTGAAATGACTGAGCCTGATAAGACGCGTATCAAGTGAAGCCTTGTCTAAACATATTATGCACAGTAGATCCACCTGTACCTATATCAAAACGAGCATTTTCTATTCAACATAAAGACGCTCTTACTGCCCAAAGCTGTTTATGTTAAACGTTGCTTCTTTGTAATAAATTAAAAATTAATATGGTCAAAACACTATCTGGGAGTGATAAGATTAAATTAACAAAATACATAAATAAACAAATAAAAAAAATAATAATAATAATAAATGAAAAAAAATGCACCACAACATACTAACTTCGAATAATTATATTTCCAAAAGTAGTAGGGGTGACACTAATTTTATTAGTTCAAATGTTAGACAAACGTGTTGGTTATCAAAATTAGTTTCAGATCTCTGTATGAGGGTGCTAGTTGTATTCAGATTAGAAAATGGTCAATTTCTACTATTTCTCCGGGATACCATGTTTTCCCAAGCTTTAGTGCTACAAAATTACCAGATATCAATAAGAGATGACCGTCTTTCTGAAACTAGGTGATTTGATTTTTTATGTTTTCTTTGTTTTAGTCAACGTCATCCTGAAATTATGTTTCAGATTCTGAATGCTCGCTATATAATACATTATGTTCATCACTATTTAAGACATTATGTTTTAATAGTTGCATTTTTAATATAAATAACAGATAAAAAATTAGTATGGTTGGAAAAATATGAATATTAGTACGACTATTTTAGCCATAATTCACCTTACACAATACGTCCATCTCTACCTATATCGATTTACTCTGTTTCTAAAGCTTTTTTTATAAAAAGCATTAAAAACATATTATTTTAGGTGTCACTACTGTAATTTTATATTAAAGTTTAAAACAAACCGTGCAAAAAGCCATTCGAATTAGAAAAGTCTTTTTTAAAATAACTCCATAACATACTAATTTCGAATGATTATATTTCCGAAAGTAATAGGAGTGACACCGATTTTTTTATTTCATAGGTTAGACGAACATGTTGGTTATCAAACTTAATTAGTTTCAAATCTCTGCTATGAGGGCGAGAGTAGTAGTTAGATTTTAAACATTTGCATTTTTGTGAAATTTATCACATAAAAGTTCCAATATCTTCTGGCGCCCTTATAGTGACACCAATTTTATTACATATTTTTGATGTATGCAAGTGTAGCTAGGAATTTATGTAAAAACGTTGGTGTCATCATGAAGGCGCTTTGAGAAAATTGGCATTGAATGTAGTAAAAAAAATCGTTTTCGGTCATTTTTAAACGGAGTTTGTGGCCGTCGCCCTCGTAGTGACTCCGATTTGACATCTGTAATAGTATCTAAGAAGACCATATAATAGTACAGAATTTAAAAATCCATGTCATTATTGGAGCGCTTAAAGCAACAAGAACTTTAAAATCTGCAAATTTGAAAAACACGCAAAAATGTGCCACGCCCCCTAAATTTAAAAATTTAATTTCCCAAAAACGGTAAGGCAGACAAAGCTGATATTTTGCACAAACATTACATTCATGATAAGGAACATCATATGTGAAAATAAAGAAAATTAAAAATGCCAACAATCACAACTTGCTTGATCCTTACAGACAATGGCTCTTAAGTATTAAAAATAATTCGGTAAGCAGGGAGCCTCAACCTCTTCCCATTTCTCTTATTTTTACACAAAATTGTCCAAATTTGCGATTTTAGAAGTCAGCTTTGAAGACTTTTCCGGGGATCGTGGGTGGTTAATCTGACCTCTAACGTCCCTCTCTCCCCCCCCCCCCCACATCATATTCGTACAAAAACTGCTTTTTTAAACTTCAATTTCGAAACATTTCCAAGAAGAGCTCCCCCCTTCCCAACAATTCCCTTCCGTTCCACTTCTGACATCGCAAAGGCATCTGGTTTTTTGCATGAAGTCTAAAATCATATTTTTAGAACTGATAAATTTTGGTTTATTTTCCTTTTCCGTCTAAGCTATAAATTGTGCACATAGGCGGCTCGTTCGAGCGGGGAGGAGGGGGGGGAGGCTGCCGCCCGCTCACTTCCAGCGGTGAAGGGGCTTGCTCCCTAACTTCTCAAAGTTGCACAATTATGATCGATAGAAAAATTATTTTTTACTGGGTGGGTTGATTTGTTCCACGAAAGTAAAAACTAAAAATTCTAACTAAATGGATTTTTCTCATGTTATTTCTCGATAATCGAACTTTTAATTGGAAAAGGGAAGTCTACGGTGACCATCCGTTCCGGTTTTGGAGGCCATATTCCAAATTTTTTGAAGGTCATTTAATTAGTCATGTTAAAATCACATAACATCGTTCAATTTTACAAAAAAAAAAAAAAAAAAAATTTGAATTTTGACATCTTGAATTCAAGTTATGTTTTTCGCAATCACGAGTGTGTGTATAAAGGAGTGTGTGTGTGTGTGGGAAGTATGTGTATGTGTGTGCAGGCATGTGTGTTTGTGTCTGTGTGCTGGCATAAGTGTGTGGGTAGTTGTGTGTATGAATGTGTATGTGTCGGGGGAGGGGGTATGTGTATGTGTGTGTAGGTATATGTATTTGTGTCTGTGTGCAGGCATGAGTGTGTGGGTAGTTGTGTGTATGTGTGTGTAGGTGTATGTGTTTGTGTGTGTGCGTGTGTGTGTGTGTGTAGTTGTGTATGTATGCGCATTTGTGTTGACATGGATGCAACCTGGAGACGGCTTTCGCTATAGGAGCAGCATCGTGAGGAGCCGACCGACGGTGATGGTGCGGAGGGTGGCGGTGGGAAAATAAAATGATAGCACGCCAAAAACAGTCAAGTGAAAGCAATAAGCAATCGTGATTGCTCAAAAAAAAAAAAAAAAAAAAAAAAAAAAAGAAAAAAAAGGGGTCGTATCTAAAATTTTAAAAGTATTTTTTTCTGAAAGAACAGGCTTAAAAACATAGGATCTAACCATTTTTTAAATAATTTGTTTAAGTTTAATATTGTTAAAAAATTACTTAAATCGGTGCGCTTTTATTGTTTACATTTCTTGCCGATGACATCACAAATAATGAAACGTCATTCACAGAGCAAAATATTTAATTCGCATCTTTACTCACGTATATTGGCAGTGATATGGTTGATAACAAGCGTAGAGCGCAATTTTAATTCGCTTCTGGGCCGTGGTAGCCCGATCGGTAGAGTGTCGGATTCGGGGCCGGAGGGTCCCGGGTTCGAACCTCAATGGTCGAAGACCCACCGTCGTCATTAAAGGGGAATGGGTGACGTTAAATATGCTCGTGGTCTCAATGTCCTCCAAGTGAAACGATACCTCTGGGGGTGCTAGTACTAGGCAGCTATTAGCTCCTGGACTAGTTTCAAAATTCTCATTAACTGTTCGATCCGGTGATGGTGCTGCCATCTATCGGTAGATAAAATAATGGAGGCAAGGCACTTAGTATGCAGTCCTCGACATAAATACAGTTGTAGTCAGTTGTGACTCTGAATAGGAATAGGAATAATTCGCTTCTTGATTATCATAACGTGGAAACGCGGTACTAAATGCGCCCAAGGAGCATCATTGTGATGTCATCAAGATCACTCCTTGTTTGCAAAATCGGACACTTAAAAAAATTAATTAAAAAATAACTGTTGGGAAAATGAAAGTATTTTCTGGGTCCATGTTATTTTCTTTGCTTATTCTATCAATTTCAGTGACTAAAAGTACTACTTTTGATTGAAGGAAACAACCCCATTAGCATCGCTACGTTATTCCCTAACCCCCCACACTTGTTTTGAAACGCCAATTTTCTCGTGCACCAACTACATGATTGGGCATTTCAGAGCGTACTTATCTTACATTCTTAAAATTTACACTTATTTTTGTGGCCATTTAATTCATTCATTTCTTAAGATGAAATGAAGTAAAAATCAAATGTGATGCTGAAATTCAAAGGAAGACGGAATAATTGCGGCAGTTTCGAATCGTTGGTCGAATCTGAAAAATCGGTCGGCACTTCTTGAATTCGAGCAGCCAATTTATTAAGAAAGACCCCACCAGATTTCTATAATGGGGCCCCACATGTGCTAAGGCCGGCTCTTTAGAACCTCGTAATACCGATTTTCCTCAGTACATTGTGGAATCGGTTATACTGCCGCATTTCTCCCCCGCTATTCTATGAAATATGTTCAATTCTATTTCTCTTCACCTCAAAAATCTATTTATTCGCTCACCTCCCACTTGATGCCGGTCCCAAGCCCGGGTAAATGGGGAAGGTTTTGCGATGGTATAGCATCCACGCATCTAAAACTACCACTCTTTACTTACGTGTGAGCAAATCTGTTCAGTGGCTAATTGAGCAGGAGAGTGAGTAGGCAATGGGTGCCACCGAAGTCAGGTCTGTACCTGGGTTCACGGTGCCTAGAGTCGTAAGTGGTATGAATTTTTTCCGTTGGGAAGAGACGGGTCCCCGGCCAAAGTTGGTAGTGCAGGGCGAGGGTCCCCTCATTGTGTACCGCCCACTATATATCAGGGCCGAAAAGAATAGAGAGAACATATCAGCATGTCAGCATGGTCAAGAACTAAGTGCGCGGCTCAGAATCGGAATAGTATCCCCCTTACCACTTTCATAAGATGTCTACTCAGTGGCGGATCCAGACGATCCTTTTGGGAGAGGCGAATTACTAATTCATTATGGGGGGGGGGATTCAAAATCAAAATCAAATGATGAATGGTTTTGCAGGAATGCCTTATGGTTTCGCTGGTAAAGGGGGGGGGGGAGTGTGACTAATAAAAATAAAATTTAAAAAACGATTACGAAATGAAGCGTGATGTTTTTTTTTTTTTTTTTTTGAATAATGTATTGGATTGATTCAAAGAGTTTAAATGATAATTAAAAGTTTTTCGAATACGAAGAATAAAAAATGGTAAATCGAAAATAAAAAAAAAAAGGAAAATTCTCTATAGTACTTACGATCCATTATACAAATGGACCCCCTTAACTTTTGATTCGTTTGGAAACTCATGATCTATTTTCTGTAGCCATTTTAGGCTCTCAATTATACTTTCTCCTTGTAAAAGAAACGTCACAGTATCAAGCTAGCATTTCTTTTTTACCATTTTTTGTTCCGAACATAATGAAATACAAAAATTGCATAAGTAAATAAAATTTCAAGATAGTTATGGATTTGTGAATAAAATATGACAACGGCATACAAAGTACAAATTCAAAATGAAAAAAGGTTAAAAAAACCAGCAAAACAGCTGTTTCGGCACTCTAAAATACAAGTGCCATCATCAGTGCAAATAAAAACGAAGACAGGTTCAACCCGACTAAAACACAGTCGAGGCGAACATTGGAATGGGAGACGAGTTGTAAAAGATATGAGAGCAGTACCTGGAAACGATGACGTCAGGGTTACGTCAGAACTACAGAGGACAGTTGCACTCAGGAGAAAACGTCACGGACAAAAAATAAATCAAATAACAGACTTCCAAACATTAGGAAAAGGGGAGTGCTAGACAAATCATTGACGATTAATTAGCATTTTTCCATATGTAATATGACTCCCAAAAATCTAAATCATGAATGGACGAAACACTCGTGAATAACTTTGGCGGAAGAAAAAATAAAATTATGGCCACAAGACCAACAATGTTGAGCAATAGAGGAGCGTTTGAGATCCTGTTTTTTGACGTAGTTTGCGTGTTCATTTATCCGGAATTTGAGGGATCGTCGAGTCTGCCCAATGTAGGCCAATTTGCACTGGCAGGAAACACTATAAATGCCCCATTTGTCAAGGTTCTGAACAGCGTGTTTAAGCTGTGAAAATTTTAATTTATTAACAGGAGAAAAAGTGACGGAAAAAATGAAACTTTTTTAAGATTTTGGCAATTTGTAGACTGATTTTAGGAAAAAAGGGTAAGACAACGGAACTCGAATAGTTCACAGGAGCAAGTGTTTGATTTTTGTTAGCTGAGCTACGTAGCTTCTTATAAATGGTATCAATAATATCTGATGTGAATCCCCGATCAACCGCAATACCTCGTAGGTAATTCAGTTCTGATGAAGTAAATTGGAATTTGAACAAATGGCTAAAGCACGGTAAATAAAAGATCTAAAAGCAGCCAATTTTTGTTTAGGAGGGTGAACGGATAACTTGTGGGGGGAAGAGAAACAGCAAAGGTTTACGGAAAACAGTAGTTGTAAAACATATTGTTATGACGAGTGATGGACACATCAAGAAAAGAAAAATGATTTCCAGATTCCAATTCAACAGTAAATTGAATATGTGGGTCAATAGTATTTTTAGGATGGATAAAAGGTTATCAAGGTCACTGACAGACGAGTCCAAAAGCACAAAAATGTCGTCAACTTGTATAATTTTAAATAATTTAAGTTCGAAATAGTGCATGTACAAATCACTTAGAATTGGACTCAAAGGGTTGCCCATAGCAAGACCTTCAGTCATACGGAAAAAATTACCGTCGAAAACAAACGTGTTTAGTTTTAAGCAAGAACGTGTTAAATTGCATAATTCATTGATCTCAAAATCGGAAAAGTGATGTTCAGTTAATCTCATTTTAAGGCAGTCTAACGCACCTTCAACAGGCACGTTAGTGAAGAGTGATTTCACATCAAAAGAGGCCATTCTATGGTTATTTAGCTGAAAAATTCGAAGTTTGCGAACAAAGTCGAGAGAGTTCCGAACAGTAAAACAATTGCTGGAAAGAAGATATGAAAAAACGGAAACTAAAAAATTTGGCCAATTTGTAAGAAGCACTACCAATGTTAGAAACAATGGGACGGAGAGGAATGAGTGGTGTATGCACTTTAGGCAAAGCGTAGAATCTGGAACATTGTGCAACAGAAGGAATCAAGCGTTTTTTGTGAAAATCTGGAATCAACGGAGATGACTTAATGGCGTTACTGATAGTTTTTAATTCTTTACCACAAGGATCTTGTTTGATTTTTTCATATGGCCCGTCTAAAATTAAGTTATTGCATTTGTTGATATAATCTTTTTTGTTTTAGAACAACAATTTGGCCCCCCTTATCAGCGTTTGTAATGACTAAATCAGAGTTAGCACATAAATCTACTTACGGTACGAGTTACATTATATAGCTTGTTGTTATGGAACTGTGAATTGAAGTTGATGTTGTTAGAATTGAGATGACGGATTGAATCCTTCTGTGTGGAAGTTAAAGCACTAAATTTCAAGCCTTTTCGACCGGAGCAATTAAAAGAGGAAACGACGGTTTAGATGGGGCCGCAAAATTACTATTGAATTTTAAAGCATTAACTTGAACAGAATTTAAGGAAACATCTGAAAGATTGACGACAGCATTAACATTAACTTTTGGTAAGTTATAAGTTGTAAGATTAGAAGAAACTTTACATAAACTGGTTAACTTTTTATTAAGTACTGATTGAGTACTGATGGCACTTGTATTTTAGAGTGCCGAAACAGCTGTTTGCTGGTTTTTTAACCTTTTCTCATTTTGAATTTGTACTTTGTATGCGTTGTCATATTTTATTCACTATGCAGTACAAAGTTTTCGACTACTTTTTATGTAGGAGTGTTTTTTTTTTGGGGGGGGCTCTACCAGTCCCCCCCCCCCCCTCCTCCCGGTGATGACTCTCCCCCGAAAGCTTTTGAAAGGAACACATTTTTTAGATGCTTTTTGGTGGTTAATAGGAAGAAGGGAGATTGGAGGTTCCTCGCTGGAAAAATTTTGAATTTTAAGGGTATATTTGCGAAAGTACAATGGGTTGTTTCCATATTCAAAAGTACTACTTTAGTAACTGAAATTAATAGAAAAAAAAAACATGGCTCCAGCAAATACCTTTATTTTCCCAACAGTTCTTTTTTAATTAACTTTTTTAAAATGTCTGATTTTTCAAAGAAGGCGTGGTCTTTATGACGTCACAAATGATGCCCTTTCGCTCATCTTTCAACCACGGTTCCAGATTATGATATTCAAGAAGCGAATTCAATATTGCGCTCTGCGTTTGTTATCAACCAAATACATTGACTCCCAAAAGTGTTCGTACACCTACGACCTTTCAATGAAATATGACCCTATCCATTGGTTGGAATTATTATTTCGGTATAGGTATTTAATTATAAGATCTATGATCAATTTTCAACAAAACTACATGAACTTTTTTTAAAAAAATGTTTAAACTTTATTTTTTAAAAATCAAAAACCAAAAGTGCCGGAAATCAACACTGTTTAAATGTTTGGGAATTCTTTTTTTTCTTCCTTTTTTTTTTTTTTTTTTTTTTTTGCGTAATTTCTGAGTAAGTGTTCAACCACACTTCGAGAGTGTTACTTTTTCTAGCTCTATTTTCGTTTCAAAGCCGTATTTTCGTAATCTAGGCCTCCAGATATCTCCAAATATGTTACATTAAGTTCAAATCTGGAGATTGAAGGAGTATTTTCTAAACTTTAGGACAATTTTTGAGGCACTAGACGCAAACGTTGAAAGCTGTGTGCTTCTTATACGTTATCTTGATAAAAAACAAAGTTGTTTCCGATTACCAAATTTTTGGCTAAGAGTGTAATATTGTTTTTTTAAAATATTTAAATGAACAGCATGATTTATTGTTTTATCAAAAAATTCTATACTGCCAAGTCCTGATGCTGATATGCACCTTCGCACAAGAAACCCCTTCACCGACCTGATTAAATTGATTCAATTAAGTTCTTAAGACCAAGTTCCTCATTTTTTCTTCTAATTGACAATTATACAACAATTTTAACCAAAAATGCTAAATTTAATTTCATCTGTAAGTAAGACGTTATTCCAAAACGCTTTGGAGCTTATTTATCTTTTTTTTTTTTTTTTTTTTTTTGCGACAAAAAGCGTAACCTTTCCGTTTTTCGCACGAACAAGGAATTTCTACTGGAAGAGTTCCCATTTAATCCAGTTAATCAGAGAACTTGGCGAACAACGTTAGGTGAAAATTAAATGTAAAAATTTTCATTGAACTCTGCAGAAACTGTTGCAGCACTCAAATGTGTATTTTTTCCTCAATTTTTTTAAATGTAAATTTCCGATCATGCTTTGTCCCACTTTGCCGGTTGACCTTTTCTTGCCTTGTTTTCGGTCCGATCCTTTTCTTTAAAGCATTTCATCAAGCACTACTATAGAATGGAATAAATTAACTAATTTAGAGACACTTCAAACGAATTTACCTCCACTGTGAGGAAAAAATTCAAATTTCGAATGGTGCTTGTGGTTTTTTTTACGGATACCAGCCATTTTGAAGTAATAAGCACAATATTAAGGAATAAATAATCTAAAAATCAAAGCCAAATGATTCTTAAGGGGGCAACACAATGAAAAGTAATAAAAAAAACGACATATGATAATTTTAATCATGAATTTATTCGAAAATATTTTAGTGTACGATGATTTTTGTGGCGTCCTGGCGTATGATTTCTCTGTCTCTTCGTTTTTTGACCCATTTCAAAAAGAAGATCCGTCAATATTTTGAAAAAACTACAGGGTTTTATTTAGTATGACATAGGAATGATGTGAAAAAATATTGGACTTTATATTCGAATTCAGTTTCGCGTTATTTTGGTTTTACTAAAAAATTTTAAAGTGTACGAACACTTTTGAGTGCCACTGTAATTGCCCAAAACACGTGAGTAAAGATGCGAATTAAAATATTTTGCTCTGTGAATGGCAACAGTGAATGGCATTTCATCATTTGTGATGTCATCGGCTGAAGCGAAAACAATGAAAGCGCACCGATAAAAAGTAATTTTTTAAAAATATTAAACTCGAAAAAAGAAAAAAGAAAATTAAAAATGGTCAGATCCTATGTTTTTAAGCATGCTCTTTCAGAAAAAAAATACTTTTAAAAATTTTGTAAACTACCCCATTGTTTGCCATTTTTGGTGGTTTCAAGTTTCCCTTCAAGTCATCAAAGACGGCTTGTTTGGGGAAAATTCATAGATGATATTCAGGAATTTTCTCCAATCATTTTTTGATGAGCTCTAAAAAATGCAATTTTAGCGATCTTTATTAATGCTAAAAAACAAAGGAGTTCGGATGTTTTCCCACCAGAAAATTTTTTGGAATTTAAGTCCTAAAACCGCAATAGTAGGCCACGCTTTATAACGAAGCAGAAGACAAGGGGTTCAGAACTTTCCGAGAGCTATTTCGATGTAGAAGTTCCGAAAACGCAGTTTTAGACGATTTTGTGAAAGACGAGGAAAGAAATACTTTGGGGTTCCTCTCCGGAAATTTTTCAAAATTGAAGTCTTGAAAACGTTGTTGTCGGCCATTTTTTTATGACGTGGGGGGGGGGGGGGGGGAGAAACGGGTTTCAGAACTTTCCGCCAGAAATTGTTCGAAAGTGGAGTTTTGAAAATGCGATTATTGTCCATCTTTCGGAGTTTTAAGGGAAGGGATGGAATCAGAAGCTGTCCCTCAACTTTTAAAGCTTCAAAATGTAATGTTAGAGGATCTTCATTGATGATATGGGATGGGATCGGGCTCGTGGGCTCATCCCCGGAAATTTTTCGACATTGAAGTCCCAAAAAAGCAATCGAAAGCCCTCTTTAAAAGGCGTGAGGTTCAACACTCTCCACCGGAAAATGTGTTGATATTAAAGTTCCAAAATACGCTGTTTAAGATTTTCTTCTGATGTTATGAGAAGGAAAGGTTCTGTAGTCTTCCCGCGGAAGTTTTTTGGAACTGGACAACTGGAGTCTTAAAAACACAATTGTAGGATGACTTTGGTAACATTAGGTAAAGTGATGGGATTCAAGGAATCTTCCCCGGCCATTTTTTCGAAATTAAAGCTCCAAAACTTCATAACCTTTTGACGATATTCGATGGACATTGGAGAACCCTTAGAAATTTTTTTCAAAATAAAGTCTTAAAAATACAGTTGTAGGTGATTTTTTGTGATGTGTTGGGGGGGGGGGAGAGGTTTTAGTGGTCTTCTCCTGGAAATTTTCGAATTTACAAGCCTTTGGGGGGGGGGGAGAGATCTCCCCCCCCCCCACCCGTGGATCCGCCTTTGTTGCCTACTGCTTACTAAGTGGAAAGACTGCGCGTGCGCGACGCAAAAGAGGGTCATGTGTTTATGAGTATGTGTGTGTGTGTATGTATGTTTGTTCTTATGTTGCGTTATAGTGGCTAAACGCCTTGGCCAATTTTGATGATTCTTACGCCAATCGATTTGTTTTAACCTTGGGAGTGCCACTAAACATATGATCAAAATTCATCATATCAACAACCACTTCCTATATTGTCAGTTCAGGATCGTGTCGCACATTACCTACGTGCGTCAAATGCAGGTAGAATTTTCACTGCTTTCATTTTTTGTTTACTAATAAGTCTACTAACATGTTGCATTTATTTATGTCGTGATTCAGGAGACTGAGTTTCTTCAAGTGTACTTTCTTGACGGGCTTTTTTAGTTTTGCAAGAAAGATTTGACTGACGACGATTCCGGGCTCGTGTCATCATGAGTTGTATACAGGCTATTTATACAGCTTTGGTTGACTTAAGTTCGCGCATTTTTGCTATAGGTCAAGCATATGTAGCTTTAAGCCGAGTTAGGTCCCTAGAGCGACTAATAAATCAGTAGTTTAGGCGGCCGCAAGTTACTTAATAATTCTCACGATACAAACTCTCTCCATAAAATGATGAAGGTTACGAAATTTACTATCGTATAATCATAATAACTAAGTCAATGAAAATTAACAAAAAAATTTTTAAATAAAAAATATTATTAAAAAAAAAGACTGCTTAAAAACCAAAAAATCTAAAAAGAAAAAAATATAAGCCCAGTAGTTTAGAATATTATTAAGTACTACTGAATAAGGACACCATTGAAATATATAATCGATACATACATAAGACAAATCATAAATTCAAAAGCAGAATAGAAGGAACAGCAGTCGGAACCCATTCATATTTTACGGGTTTCATTTTTTATTTTTGTTGCAGAAAAACTGCCTGTCCTCTAGTCTGTTTCTGTTATAGGTTGATACCATTGAGAAGAGTTTAAATGGAGGGAGTGAAGACTTTCATTCGTGAAGCAAACAAAGATCCCAAGTCATGTGATAGATTTTAAAGCAAAGCAGTGAAAGAAATTAGGTTTCTTTCGCTAATTTCACGCAAAACGTGGCAACTATGAGTCGTTGTTGAGTCACGTGACTTGGGGTTTTCGCCTCAGCTTTTGCTAAGCAAATGATTGGACTTGCTCCCTTCATTTACTCATTCCTGCTCTAAGGTTCTTACGATGTTCAGGTATGTTCGATTGTGCAATTTTATGAAATCAATGTTTTTTGAGTACTTCTGCTTTCAGTAATATGTGATTTTTTTTTTTTTAATGGGGTTGCGTTAGGTTATTTAGCTCTTTGTAGACCTAATGCGATATCCTGATGCTGCATCCAGTCTTTCTTGTGCCAGCGTTAAGGCGCGGATGTCAATGGCACAGATAATTTTAACACCCAGTTTCCAACCAGATGGAGGCACCTGGGCTCCCTTCGATGCGAAACTGCACTTATTATTTATTTTTGCAAAGGGAATTCAAAGTCAAACATTATACGTGATGTAATTTCAATAAAATTTGCAACCGCGTTTCATTGAACGTCGATTAATCACAATCGTATATCATATTGCTGTTATTAAAGTTGCATTCAGTTTCAATTTATCACAGTTGTGTTATAACCCGGGTTCAATTCATATCCCCCATACACTGCGCTATAATGGGATTTACTGCTTCTAAATTTTTCTTAAACTATTTTTTTAGTTTTTACCGGCATTAATCAATGTAAGACTTCTACTAGAAAAATTAAAGCTTTTGTTCCTTTACAAAGTAAGAAAATATATTGGGGATTACAAGTAATGGAAATGAAGAATAGATTTTGAAAAATTGTCTCAAGAAACTCATTGTCAAGTTTAAACAATTATAATCGGAAAATTTGTTTTAAGGGGCCTCAGTGACCGAGTGGTCATAGCGATTACTTGGCACACTTGAGTCGGTAGGTTCGACTCCCACCCTCGCTCCGGATGTACTTCCCTTCTTTGTGCTGTAAATTCTTTCATTTTCTGTAGGTACTATATGTAATAAAATATAACGTATATAAGGGAGGCGAAACACCCCATGAGATTGTAGTCCTCAGCAAATAAAATTCAGAGCATTACGCTCCAAGAAGAGAGAAGAAGAAGAAATTTGGTTTAACTGCAATCGTCAAATATTCTAATTTTTTAAAAAACTGACGTCAAATTGGTCAGCCTGACGCATTTCGCTGCGGGTAAACTGTTACAGAAACTTTTCTTCAGGTTGGCAGTTGGCAAGGTAAAATATTGGATACTGTGTTGCACTACATCTGGAACGCTATGCGGCTGGCAATTTTCTTCTTCATTTGTTTACTTTTTGTGACGGTTATGTCTGCTTCTGTCAAAGAAGAAAGTAAAGAAGTCAATCAAATTCAGAAGAGTCGGCAGGGGAAAATGGCTGGAAGTCTGTTAGCCCGCCTTGCTTTGCGAAAGATGTTTCTGAAGTTGGTCAGAACCTTCGCCCAGTACTTCGTAGACATATTTCTTGGAGAAATCATTGGAGCCCGAAGCGTATCCGATGGCAAGTGGTCCAACAAGTGGCCTCCGTCCTACCAACAGACGAAGATTAAGTCTCAATAGTAAGCCGTTTATGCTCTTCACGGTGATATTTTTACATGAACTGCTACTGTAATTTTTATAAAGAATCAATTTTATTCCGATTTGCAATATTTAAATAGATTTCATTTTTTTTTAAAACCTGATCTGGACTTTTCAATGGATGTTTTTATGCCGAACTCTATGGACACTGTTGTCGCAGTTCATGGAATATACTTGTTAAAGCTGATTGAATTTCTCAAACAAGAATGAACTCTTAAGATTTTTTCTGCAATTGTGAAAAAGGGCACAATCTAAAGCTGCTGTCAATTTTCATTTGCCCGGCTGCAAATTAAAATTGTATTATCATTTTTAGATTTTAAATAGTAATATTTAATAAAATTTTAAACAAAGCGGATTTTTGTGGTGGTGTGCTACTTAAAAATTGTCTTGCTGCTCTTGTGTATTTGAAACTTAATTAGTCTTTGGTTGGATAGCCCGTAAATAACACCATCCACGGAAAGAGAGTGATATTGCTTCGAGAGGTTATAACTTAAATGTCTTAGCATTTATTTTAGTTTGGTAAAACGTTTTAAAGTATATGTATATTGCAATGGCTTTATAGTGAAAATTTTACTGCCTTATGTATTCCCAAAGTAAACTAAACTTAAATACCTTAAATGTTTTCAGTGCTTCAAAAAGTTGATAAGTTCATTTTGTAATCTTACTTCATTGATTTTGTATGTGGTAGCTTACATCTCAGTTCTACTTTTCGAACAGGAGAACCTGATAGGAGGTAACTGCGACTCCCCTCCCCACACACAAATTTCTCGTTTCGGCAAATTTGGAGACAGCATTGCAAAATTGCTACTTTGAAATTTTGTAATGATGCTTAATGTCTCTTCTCATTACACGCAGGTATGTGTGTATGCTTGTATTTTATCATTCGGAAAATTTAGAATTTCATTCGGGAACTTTGAAATCCCCCCTCCCCTCAAAAGTTTTAAGTTCGGTGCGTCCCTGTTTTTAAACCACGTTGCACCTTGACCTCTCGGTAACCGGGTGACACGTGCCTAGAAATGCTTTATTTTCAACTTTTCCTCGTCATTTATCAAATGAGGCAGTGAGAAGCAAAGGGATGTAAGTGGCAAAATTAAAAATTTTGGAGATAACCAAACCAGTACACATGGTAGGGGAACCTCTCCTCTGTCTTGGGGCAAGGGATAGTACTAGTAGTTGCTGCTATATAGCATGATTTAGAAAAACATTTCAATGAAAGCCTACCTAGAATGTTATCTTTAAACGTATTTTACTCAAAACTTGAAAATGCCCACTTACATCCCTTTGCTTTTCACTGCCTCAAATGACATTTTCTGTTTTGATAGAAACTTACTGCATTTAAAAAATAGGTACATTTATTTTGGCTAGAAAAACAACCTTAATGCAAAAAAAAAAAACCTTCATGGGGGGGGGGGGAGACATTTTTAGCACTGAAATTTTTATAAGTTTGTTCAGGTTTAATGGCGAATTAACAAGTTTGGAGGCCCGTCGCAATGCGTTTCTGAAGAGACTTTTATTTATCACAGAACTATGCAAAACATTTATGTGCATTTTGCAGCCCGTAGGATCGTGCGGCCCTTCGCAATTGCGACATGGTAAATCCGCCACAGTGTTTGGCATAATATTCCTTCAGCGACCATAAGAATTGAAAGCCATTTCAGACATGCGTTTCGGGGTTTCAAGGAGCCCCATTTTTAATCGCAGAAGAGTGAAGTTTCCGATGTAGAGTCATCCGATAAAAGCAAAAATTATATTATTTTCAATAATGTAAATTGTAACAATATTTCTGCATTTTACCCCATTCTTATGGCTACATTACTCCTATTTTCAAACACTCCTCACTTAAATTGATAGTCGTCTGGACTTCTGTGGATAAGTTCGTAATTAAAGCTAACTTTTCACGGAATTGTTCGAATGCTTTTGTCATTCTTCCCTCTCATTAAGAAATTTTGTCTTCTTTGGAGTATGCGATTTCAAACTCTGGTTGAAATTCGGCACATTTAAGAGTTTGACATATTTTGAAGTAGTCTTATTTAAGATAACTGCTATTTTCATACTCTGTACCGAATTCATAATTTTAGAAATAATGCTTATACTTATCAACCGCTGCTTTTTATGTCTTATTTAAAATTTGAGGGACTGTTGTTAATGTTAGTTTCAAGTATTGCACAATGGTGTTTTCTCTGGATTATATAATCTCACCTGCAATTTGTTGCGTGTGATGATTTTCAATCGTAAATTCCACAATCGAAAAAGTTTGATTTTTTTTGTGACCAAAAAGTGTACTAGAACAGACAATGGAAAAAATATTAGAGAAATGTTTTTTTTTTTGTTATTTTGTAATAGATAAAATAGTCAGACGTAAATGCAGATTAGAAAAAGACAGGACTGTAGGTCATTACACATATTCTTTAATTCATCTCAGAAATAAATAAATAGTTGTGATAATTTTATGGAACAATTTAAGATTCAAGATATCGTAGGCCAGTAATATCCTACAAGTTTGTTAGTAGAAAAATGAAACAGTGCTAGTCGAGGTTTCTAAAGTGCTTAAATATCTACGTCAAAATTAAATTCAGGAACAAATAGGGTCAACGTTGAAATATCATAGAAGAGAATGTTTTGTGGCTGGCTTACAGCTAATGTTCAATATATTCTTGGAGGCGCCTAAATGTTAAAAAGTTTGATAATGCATTGTGTATAAATCGACTGAGAAATCTAATTCTACATTAAGAACAGGGAAAGTTCCTGCAATGACACAAAACTCTTTAGAAAATAATGTAAATACAATTTAAAATGGAGTATCATTCTTTCCTCAGTTCACTTTAACAATCGGTTAACTTTTGTCAGAATGAGATGAATACTCAATCTCCTTGATTGCCTAGAAACTTTTTATTTTGCTCTTTTAAAGCTCCTTAATTTATACATATAATAAAATGTTTTTGTGTGTGTGGCGCGCCATTCCGGGAAAATGGCAAAGCCTAGAAAGATGGAATTTGGTATATAGATGCAATTTTTACCGACGATGTGCACCTCGGGCTTCGATTTTTGATATTTTAATTAGAAAAAAGTAATTTAATGTTTTATGTGATTATTAGCACTTTTTAGTACTTTTTTTACCGCACAGACCCCGAAACAATTGTGCCACACAAATATTTTTTGTACTATGGTGTAAGAAATTTAATTTTAAACACGATGAAATAAAAAAAATTCGAAGGTAGAGTAATTCTTGTATTTTTTTTTTATGAATTTTTGAAAAACCTTTATTTTGCATTTTTTTCCCGGGTTCAGTTTTTTTTCAATGCTCATGCTGCAAAAATGTATAATAGCCTCTTTTCTAAATTTAAATATGTGATAGTGAGAACATTTCACCCTCTTCAGAAAAAAGTTTTCAAAAACACGCAAGTTTTTTTTACAATTTTTTGAATACAGAACGAAGATATGAGCTCTCGCTTCACCGAAGATCTGCTGTGTGTTAGCTTCGAACATGACGTAACGCGCCCTCGTAATCTTACTGAAGTAACTTGCTTTTCCCTTCCTTTCAAAGGATTTATCCGTTTTTCTTTTCTTCCAGGGATTTCATTTGCTTCTCCCCCCCCCCCCCCCCCCCCCCCCCCCCACCCCCCCCCCCCCCGACATTTTGCTAACCAGAAAATTTAGAGATGGATCGAATAGGTAGATAGATATTGAGTGCACAAAAAATGTTTTTTACGAATTAATATTTTTCATTGAAAAAAATTGTTAATTACCATCAAAGGTAGATATGCATAGATCTACAGATATATAAATATCGTACGTCTATCTCTTGCTGTCCATCGAGGTCGTTTTGGTCGATGGATAGCAAGACATAGACAGGTCCGCCATTTAAGGAACTTCAACGGGAGCCAATAGTCCCACCCCCTCCACGATTTTGAAAAAATAATGCTATCACATGAAAATGCTTTTTGTTATTTTCCGACAAAATTTGCATTAAAGTACACCCTGTGCCCCCTCCCCCTCTTTTGGGAAAATTCCAAACGATGGTACTGGAGATAGATATAGAAAATATTTCATTCAAATTAATATTGATATAGATAAATATAAATTGATTCATACCGTCGCCAATTTTGTTATAGCCGCCGAAGGCGGCAAGCTTGGCGTAAAATGGTGAATGACAAGTAATCAAGCAGCCGCCGTAGACGGCTGCTTTCATTTAAAGGTGAATAGCGTAAAAAGGCGAACCAGCTGGTCGCCGCAGGCGACTACTTTGTTTTCTATGAATTGAGTTATCAGCAGTTTGGATTTAACAAGTTTTGATTAGCGCAGACCCAAATTACAGCTTCAAGAACGGTAGCTCCTTTCTGTTTAGGTTTAATTGCCCGAAAAAAAGAAAAGCATAGTTACTATACGAAGCGTATTGCTACAAAAGTAGGAATCTCCAAAAACAAATTTTCAAGGAAAAATTCATATCTGTCGATACAAAACGATATTAGTTACAATAACTTTTCCTGTTTTGTTCAGACCCTTTGGGGACAGTTTTGAAACTCTTGGATTGTCTCAGGTTTGCTTACCTAGTATTGCAGTATTGCATTGAAAAAACTGCGTAAAAAATGCGTTTACGCAAGAATTAGAATTGGATACCTACTTTTGCAGCTATACGCTTCACATTTGATGTGAAAACTATAAATTAATGTAAAAACATCAGTGTTAGGACAACGTTATTGGGAAGATGACAGAAGCACTTCAAGTGGCAATGAAAATAAATAAATGAAATCACTGGGGAAAGTATATTTTTAGGGTTCGCAAATGATAAGGAAAAATAACATAATCGTCGAATATCCGTTGCTCGCAGCGAATATTTTTTCAAAGATGTTTTCAACCACCTTGTCTTGCTCTTGTTACTTGTGTTGCTACCAGAGCTGCGCGATTGGAAAACAAAACGACAGACTCCGGGAATTTTGGAACCTCCGGCTCCATTTACCCCAAAGAGTAGCCGGGGGGAAAGCGGCTGACTCACCCCCCCCTCATGGGAAGGGGGGAAATCCCAGCACAGAGATAGAAATATCAATTTTTCAACGAAATTTTCGCCTCTTATTTTATAATGAACGTGAAATGCGTGATACCTAATAAATTCAATTGTAAAATAAATTTTCCAATAGTTGCGATTTTTGAAGTAAGATTACTCAAAAATACCATTGTTATTTTTTTTAATTTGAAAAAGGATTAATTTGCACCCTTTTTAATGTTTAACATGTAGGTGTCTATTTTTATTAAATTATTCAATGTTCGTTTATCTCGTATATTAAGTAACTTTTTTACAGCATTTCATTCTTCAGAATTTGTACTGAAATCGAATGACTGTTTAAATATATTTAAATACCAATGTGGTTTTTTTCATTTAAAAATTGCAACTTTATATTAAACTTCACATTTTAATTAGTGTTTGTTTTCAGGGATAAATTTCTTTTACCATTTGAAAATTTGACTTCCGACTCAGGCTCCGCAGATCTGGTTACTACATCTTTCGCAGTTGCTTGCAATTGCACATCAACACTGAGAGCAGTTTTTTTTTTTTTTTTTTTTTTTTGCCACCACCGTAGTAGAAATGAAAGAAAACTCGTTTTCCAGGGTTTTTTCCACATTACGTTTTAAACTCCCTTCCAAGTATCATTCCTTTAATTGCTTTCCGCGGCACCCCAGGATTACATCAAGATTATTCAATGATTCGAAAAACTTGCATTCTTTCTTTTAATCGAAATTAGCCACTAAAATTGCTAAATGTAAGGTTCATCAGTATTTTCTGAATGGACAGCAGAGAGAAAAAACTAAAATGAGTTGCAGATTGAAAATTCAATTCATTGAAATGATTGTCTTTCGGCTACGTTAGAAGAAGAATCCGAAACTTTATTGAAGTGACGTTTGATAAATGTTTGAAACCGATTTTGAATTTAATGCCTTCGTTGGAACTCTGGTTCTGTAAAATGTGAATCTTCTCCAATCGTAAGTGGTTTTGGTACTTAAACCATTTTAAACTTCATGTATGAGTGAAACGAGATTCCCAACTTATGTATCAAGAAAAGAGATAAAAAATAAAAAAATGCTTCGACTGGCCTATATCTGACATGAGAATTTAACTTTCATCTATTGAGCCTAATATTAAATGTATCTGCGATAATGAAATAAATACAATTCATGAGAATTTAATTAATATTATTGTGCTGAAAAGTATAAGATAATAATGCAACGTTAATCTGCATTAATTTGCAGAAAACTTCAGACACGTATCTCGGGATTAAAAGGAATCCAGTTATCAAGCCAAAGAAAAGTGAGCTAAAGGATGAAAAGCCGTCCGTCAAAAGCTTTGTCGGATATATTTTCCTCCATAAGCTCACTTTGACACTGGAAAAGGTATTCCTTGCAACCCTTAAACATGTGCATGCAGTTGAACGAACATTTATGCATATTAACGTTGAATTAAAACTTTAAAATTTTGTTTCACATTAGTTGTTCAAAAATATTAAGAAATTCTGTGTTAATTTTTGAAGTTACTTTTAAGATAATAAATAGTGCTTGAAATTTCGACTTTTATTGCGAGCAAACTATTTTCAGAGTGTTGCATTCAAACTATACTATTGAAGAAAAGCAAAAGTTTCATGAAAAAAGTAGGCATTAAAAAGAACATTAAAAGCATGAACTCTCAAATTTTTTCTTGTATTTAAAAAATAGTGATTTGTACGTTAGGGTGGAGTGAAAAAAAACCGAAATCTGATAAACGTTAAATAATAGTGCGAAAAAGTTGCCTTTTGTAGAGAGTCATGCAAAAGGATTTCGAAAGAAAAAATCTTGAGGGCTCGCCGGCGCCTTGAAGTTGACCTTTACTGTATAAAAAGGGGAAAAAGTTACAATTTCGTCAAAAATAAAATTTGATAAATTTGATGTAATATCTGAAGAGTAGGCGATTTGTGTGGATTACACACTGCATAAGATCATTTTAATAATAAATTATATTTTATAGTTCCACACATGCTTTGAATTTGACGAATATAGCGTCAAAACTGAATAACATCGTTAAGCTCAATACATTGAGGAAAAAGTATTAGAAGTTACTATTTGTAAAAATTTGCTTCCATATTAATTCTTACATAGATACGGAAAAAATAAGTAATACAAGCATTTCTTATCCAGTAAAAAAAAAGGTTATTCTCCACTTAGTCAATAGATTTAGCTCAAAAAGTAAAATTTGCCTGATAAAGAACAATGGTTAAGTGTAAAAATGTAAATGTAGCTTGAAACAATCGACATTAAGTCACACCTCGAAACAAAAGTTGCTAAATAAATTTTAACGGTTTTTGAGTTCTCAGACTGTAACCACATTTCACACCATAAAGCATAGTTAGGCTGGCGAGTCGGACTTATTATCTTGACACGTAACAATGTTTGGCCTTAGTGATGCAATGTGGTGTAATATTTCTGGATTCTAATCTGACTCTAAGAAATCCATCTCTCTTGGTTAGACAAACTGAATCGATTATTGCAGAAAGGGCATTAGGTCACATTTTTTTTTTCAAAATTGAGTTAGCTCTGGTTTTCCCATATTTGTTTGTAGAGATATCGACTGGGATAGCAGAGAAGTCAATCCTTGTACAACAAAGCACTTTGTTTTGGCGTCACATTTTTCGTTTAGTGCAGAAAGGGCATTAGTACCGAACTTATGCCCTTTCTGCACTAAACGCGAAGGAAGAAATAGTAAGACTCAATGACACGATCAGAGAACAACTACATTTTTTGGCTTAATGAAGTAAAAACAAATAAATCCTTTGATCTAGCATTTTCGGTAAGTATGGTAGGTTTGTCAATTTGGGGGAATTAGGGGGGGGGATTCAAAATCACGGAGTCGGGATGCTAATTTCTCAGGTTTTATTAATCAGGCTCTATCAACTGCAAAAAAAAAAAAACACTATGCTTACAGTGAGATAGATATACGCTGGTCAAAATAAAACCAGCACTGCAGGAGACTTTTTGTAGAAATAACACTGAAGAAATTTAACAAGATTGCTCATGACGTTCCTCTGAGAAGAATTTGTTTGTCCTTTGCGATCGGGATTTTGGGACAGTAAAGAGAATGTTAAGCAGATATGACATATTATAACCATGTGAAAGTCACTCTTATAAGTGAAATCCTGAAATTACGTTAATATTCACCGCCAAATCTGTTGAAAACAATGAAATTTGTAACTGATAAAACAGGTGCCCTTCATTTTTTAAGAGGACTTATCTCTGAAATTGAGATTTTGGAAAAAGATCCTATTGGGCGACAAATGTTTTCAATTATCAACATTCATAACGTTGAAATATTCGACTGAACATCAAAGGAAGGGTTTCAGGCTAGCATTTCATAGACTGTTTTCAAGAGAATATTGCTAAGTAACGCTTGTCGACTGAACTACCTTTGTCAACATTGAGTATAAAGGGAAAATTTTCATATTGTTGGAAGAAATAACAAATATCAAAAACAACGGTTCACACTGATCAGTTTCATGGACCGGATGTGACCGTGGGACGTAGGTTGGACACCACTGGTTTATCATATTGTAAGAAGTGAAATAAAAAAAGAAATACTCCGGTATCATCATTAGTTTTCGAGCTGTAAGCGTATAATCATAATACTGCTATTGCAATGTTTCGGACGGTGTGGGGGGGGAAGCAATAGGGGTAGGGACTCTGTGTTTTTTTAGTGTATACTTAGTATACCAACATCTTGAAAAAAAATCAGCTTTCCCCCGTTTAGTTGGGACATGAAAAGCGTATAATCATAGTACTGCTCTTGCAATGTTTCGGGGGGGGGAGCAAGAGGGGGGTCGGGACTTTGTGGCTTTTTAGTGTGTACTTTGTGTACTAACATCCTGCCAAAATTCAGCTTTCCCCTAATTAGTTGCGACACGAAAAAGTAATATCATAGTACTGCTCTTGCAATGTTTCGCAGGGAGGTGGGGGAGAAAGCAAGAGGGGTGGGGGTCGGAACTTTGTATTTTTTTAGTGTATACTTTATGTATTAACAACCTGCAAAAATTTAGCTTTCCCTAAATTAGTTGCGACACGAAACCTTTATTGACTGGGCTAACTGTGGTTACTGGTTACTTTGAGAATCTAAAAAATATTACACTGGGGAATGCAGATGATCGTCATCAGAGAACTTGGTTTGCGTCGGATTACGACGACAAATTCGAAGAATTCAACTGGACATTGAAAATTTACAATTTCAGATTTCAATTTCGAAGCCGAGAGTCTACCATGAGCATCGATAAGCAGAAGTGGGGAAACTTGGCTCCACCTTTCCAAAATGGGAATTTTAGATAAAACTTTGAAAACAATGGTGCTTAATGACGTATTTACTGAATTTTATGGTTTTCGAAACCTCACAGGTGATACTAAAGCAGTGAGACGATAGATAAAATTAGATAATTGTCTAACCAAGAGTTGAGACAACAAACTGTTTAAACCAAGGGGTTATTCGAATCAAATTAGAATCCAGGTAATAAGCCACAATATAACACTAAGACCGGAAATTGGCAAAAGTGAAATAGTTCAACTCGCACGCCAATATGTTGTAGAGTAAGGAATGTGATTACACTTTGAGAGTTCAAAAATATTACAGTTTATTTAGCAACTTCTTTAGTTTCAAGGTGTGACTTATATCGGTTGTTTCAAGCTACATTTTCAAATTTTTACACTTAATCACTGTTCCCTATCAGGCAAATTTTACTTTTTGAGCTAAGGTTATTGACTAAGTGGAGAATTATTTATTTTTTACTGAATGTGAAATGCTTGTATTACTTATTTTTTCCGTATCTATGTAAGAATTATTTAATATGGAAGCAAATTTTTACAAATACAGTAGATTATCGTTTAACGCGGGGGCTACGTTCCACGGAAATGCCGCGTGAATCGAAACCGCGTAAATTGAGACCTAGTACTAGTATTAAAATAGGGGTTTGGTTCCGTAGCTAACAACATACTTCATTCTAAGTGATGACTAATAGAGAATTTGCAAGCTATTAAATATTCCTATTTTGACTATTAGATATTATTAACAGACCCTCAAAACTCAGAAATTCACCGAAGTCGTATTATGAAACACAACGGCTGATTTTTTATGAATTTTTAAAAATCTTACGCGCAAAAAAGCGCGCCTTGAGGTGACGTTACATGGCTGTAGAGAAACTCACTCCGAGCGAGGTCCCGAGTTCAGATTACGAGCACGTAGTAAATCTATTAACTAATCTGCTTAATACACAATGGAGGCTGGAGGCATGAGGGGACAATCCAATAACCTTCCTGAAGTGACTTTGATGATATTTGAATTTTTCCGGGAGGTTTTCGCTTTATTGGCAATACATTTTGATAAATCTCTCTCTTTTCCTTTAATTTTCTTTTATTTTTTTCTATTGTTTAAATTCCATTTAACTTTACTCAGTTTTAAACTTTTGCAAAAAAAAAACTAGTATGTTGTGGCCATCACGAAACTTTCTTCTATATTTTTCTTTTTTTTTTTTTTCTGATCCCTCCCCATGCTTGACGAGGAAGCAATATTCCCAACAAAAACAAAATGACACATGCAAAAACTTGACGACTATCCCAATGTCTGAATTATTGCAAAAGCAAAGCAAAGAGCGAAAATTGAAAATTATTTTAAAAGCCTTGCTTGAATGAATTACAAATATTTTATTTGTTAACAAACATAAGATGGCAACAGTTAAAAATTTTAAATCATTGGGATAATATTTCCTATCATTTCCATACAATTAAAATCACGAGAAATACGCAGACGACAATCTATTACGATTTATCTTTCTTATTGTTGCATTAATAAAAATATTTTTATTCGCAAAA